>NW_025110007.1:211083-340904 GCF_011392965.1 Frieseomelitta varia | reverse complement strand
TTTTTTGACGTCAGAGCAATCAAAATGATCGAAATTTTAATTTAAATATTTACTTACTTTGGAGATTCTTTGATGAAAAGGTGACAAAAGTAACGGAGAAGAAAAGAGAAGTAAAACTGAACGAAACGTGAGAGAATATGACAAAATTAATCCAATTATAACGGATAACGAAATTGGACTAATTCAGAAATTGGGCAGCTATTCTTGGTGGAACAGATGTAGAAAAATTCCGAGAGTTGGTTAAGTGAAATTACCTGCGTACAAATTCTGGTAATCAGATCGAGGGAAAAGAGGAGAGAATCTGCTGCGCAAGAAATGAATAGAAAATAAACGACCAATTCGAGAGCAGGAATGTTTGGTAGAAATTCTATGAATTTATAACGATCCATTTCTAGAAATTCGAATTTTTCGTATATAATAGATCCCTTACGCTTTTATTCTTCTGATACGATTTTTACATTTTAATTGATCACTCTGTCGTTAAACAAAAAATCTTCGAAAAATAGCGCTGCTTTCTCTGTGAATAAAATAAAATAGCGAAATTTCGACAATCGTGAGGAGAATGAAATATTTTTTTCGAAGCGACGGAATTAAACATACTTCAATCCTAATCGCAATGAAGGGACCGTGAGCGATTCTAATAAATGCATAAATGTGTCAATTCAATTAGCATGGATTTCCAAGCTCGATCACGCTAATCTTCTTACGTTTAGATCTTCTCTGATGAAGATTCTAATTCCTCTCTTTCTAATTAAAGGAAGCAACGCATCTCTTTCAATGGAATGAAACAATCGTTTCGTTCGATCGAGAATAATTTGTCCGTAAACCAATACGAGCACTCGATACCGAAACTGCAATTAGTTAACACGTTGACTGCCACAATAATCACCGGCGACATTCCCATTTCGATAAATATTTCCAAACGATTAAAATATCATCGAGAGAGTCGAATGAAAATTTTAAATAACATAAATAACTAGATAATACCGCAAAATGAGAGTCGCGCTTTCCCATAGCATTTTTACATATTGCAACGTAAACGTTTTACAAAAATTATTAAATATTCTCTGCCGCGAGCATAACGTATGAATCTTGCACGACAGTTAACGTTATAACAAAAAAAAAAAAAAGAGAAAGAGAGAAAGAGGAGCACGTTGATGAAATAATCGCTGCAAACAGCACTGGCGGCTGCGATTCGCTGGTGTTATCGGTGTCGCCTTATCGTTCGTAGTTGATAAGAAATTCGCCTGTGCGGCACGAAGAGAAAGAGTGGAAAGAAGGGGGAGAAGAGAGGAGGAAGTAAACGACGAAGATTCGATCGATACGGCGATAAGATAACGTGGCGAAACGCGTGAAACGAGCCTCCTCGAATGAAACAGCAGCGATCCCGATCTCTCGTCGAGCCAAACACGATCGTTAAACGATCCGATTCGTAAATTCGTTCGGCTCGGACCGGACCCCGGCTTGGATTTCACGACAAACGAATCATGCCGATGATAACTCGGCTCGGCTTTCGCGTGTACCGTTTTCAACCGCAAGTTTTCGCGCGCGAAGCGTTGTTGGCGCGGCCCGATACGTGACCCACGTTTACGTGCAGATATTTCATAACGGGAGCGTGTCGCGCAATAACTTAAAGGTGCAAGGGCGAATCGATTTGATACACGTGAAAAACGGAGCCGGAGGGGAAGGTGGGTGGGTGGGTGGGGGGGAGGGGAGGGGAGGGAGAGGGGTGAGAAAGAACGCCGCGATAACGGCATGTAGAGTGCAAATGTAAGTTTGCTCGACGAAACTTTATATGTAACCTCTCCGCCCCGCGATTTTTTCTCTGTTCCTCTCTGCTCGCAAAAAGGAGAGAAACACCGAAAACGGAGTAACAACGCACACCTCAAGACGGCAAAAGACCGACTGAAAAGCACGCGAGGGAGGGAAGGTCCACTTGTTTCGGCGGGGAGGGGTACGCGCGTTTTCCGTAGCGGCGTGGCACGGCATCAAGTGGAGAAGAAAATGGAGTGGGGGGTTCAAGCGCGAGCTGGTGGGGGAAATGCGGGAGAAGTGGGGGGGACTGGTGTCGCGCGATAACCGTCGCCGAGGTGCAAACCAGCCGCGAATTCGAAAGGCGGCCAGTTGCTGTTCGCGCGTCGTCTACGCCGCGTCGTGCGTATATCGTGTCGAGATACACCGAGGTAAAGATCGTCTCGTCCAAATTATCGTCGTCTCCAAGTCTCGCGGCGTCGTGCAAACGTCGTTTGTCGTGCCTCTCGAGGCGATTCTGCGCGATCGATCGCGGTATCACAGTGTGTTTCACCTTCCAACCAATCTCCCACACTCTGAGAATAAAGAAAAGAGAAAGAAACAAGAAGCGCGACACGAGTCCTCGAGATCTGAAGCGCGAGCAGCTCAATAATAATAATAATAATAATAACGAGGAGGAGCCTAGTGAAAAGTTCACGAGTGAAGATCACGCGATGCAAAAGGTTACAGAGGCGTCGATCGCGCGCGACTCTTTCCTCCTACTCTCTCTTGATCCTCGGGAGGAATGCTTGACCTTCCAACGGCGACAACCCGTGCGAGCCGCGGGTAACATCCTCGAAAGATCGTTGCATAACTATGACACGGCAACGACGGTACGAACGATGACGCTAGAGCGCGTCGCGAAATACCGACGGATTTTTCCGCGGCTGATGCAAACAATGGGTGTGACTGTCCGCCTAAAGCCACACGTAGAAGAAAGAACTCGGTCAATGAGTCGCGTTATATCGTCTACGACCACCGACGACGACGACGACGACAATCGCGGAAATAAGCCTGGCCAGCCAGCCGATCGCGTGGGCAAACCAATACGTAGCAGTCTCGGATGACCGAATGGGATCGGTGTCGTCGGGTTCAATCGTTCATGTAACGCGTCGTTTCCCACGTGGCACGTACGTACGTGCGTGCTGTCGTGACGCGTGTCAGCCGTCGTGCGTCGTCTTCGACAGAGGATCCGACTTGATCGTCGATTAACTCCATCGTCCGTCCCCCTTCTCACTCGCTACGAGCGATTTCCTCCTCTAAATTTACTCCCGCTTGCTCGCGTTCTTCTCGAGAAAGAATTCACTTCTGAAACTTGTGCAACGGGCAACGTTGAGTCGAAGCAGCAACGATAATAATAACCAAACGATTTGCTTTGAATGGAACGACGTTATGGTAATCGTTCACACGAGACGCGTCGACCGGCGCGCAGCTGTCGAGCCACAGAGACGTTCTGCCAACATTTTTCTCGTCGCAGCTGCACAGTGTGTACAGCCGCGTTGTACGTAGCGCTGTGCAAACGTTTCGCGTATCGAAAGGGTAGCCATATCGGTTTTCGATGCGATCGTTTAGTCGCAACTGCACGTTCTACGCTCCGTTCCGAAGGCTGTGGACATCGATGCTTCCGCGTTTACCCTGCGCTATCGTCAGACACCGAAAGAAATTTCACCGGGCTTCGCGCACACACACACACGCACACACGCGTGCGCTTTGATTTTTTTTCTTTCCCCTCCCCCCGAAAACTCGACGACGTCCACACAACACCACATGGGACCGGACCGGCTGGAGCGCACTCGCGCGGTAAATTGACTTTGCCCCGATGTACGCGCTTTATCGCGCGTAACGATTTCTGTAAGAGCATAATTTCTCGACAGGTTTGTTCGTAGTGGATAAAAATAGCCAGATCTTCTCTCTCTCTCTCTCTCTCTCCCTATTTCCCTTCAACTTCTCTTTTTGCAAAATTTATGGCGCCAGTGGGAAAATCTGTTTGTCGCGAATTAGCGTGTCGGAGAGTATCGTTTCGAATCGATCGTAATCGAATACACCGGTCGGTGGGATTCTTCCGTCGGTGGGCGAGCTGTCGATAAAAATAACGAAACTTCGTATATATCGTCTCGGCGATAACGGAATCGAATCGCGTCGGCCAATTTCGTTCTTCCTCCGAGTGAAATAAACGCCCGTGGAATTCGATTCGATGGGAAGAAAGTACCCCCGACGTGCCCTCTTATCCGCGCCACTTCCAACAGAACGATTAATCGAACCTTTCGATGTATATCTATAGCATGTATATATATATATATATATATATATTGGAACGAGAGCTCGACCGTGATTGCAGGATTATCCGTTGTCTCACCCGGCTAACGGCTAGAGTTTGACCTTCGAGATATCCGATCTTAATCCCTTGAGGGGGGCGGCGTAAAGAAGTCTCGATCGTCGTCGAACGAGCTTCGGCCATCGAGAGGGTGCTTCCTTCCTTCTCCTTTGCTTTCCTCCCTCGTTTCCCCCGCTGTTATCGGTAGCTGAGAATTGCCAGCGATTTACCAGTTCGCAGAAGTCGCGGTGACGATAACCACGCGAAAGAGCAGATAAGAAATTGAAATAAGGAACGGGCTTTCGGATTGGGATCGAAGAGAACGGAGAGAGGAAATACACGATCGAAAATCATTCGCGTACGGAATCTAGAAAGGATGGAAAACGTAACGTGTTCGGGTAGCTGACTGAGAAGAAACTACGGATGTCTGTGCATATTAATATTTATTTTCGTGAACGTGATTGAAAATATGAAAGTCAAATGGATCTTATCTAATTCACTGATCAGCTCTAAATAATTTTGTTTCGACAGTTTCTGACGATCCGGGTGAATTACGTCAGGAAGGAACGCCGAAAAATATCGGAAGATATCTCCCAATTAGAGAATCAGGATGTGCACGCCAGTCGCTCGTTCGTAACGAACTAAATTCTAGTTACCATGACAATCACGTTGCGCTCTATTCTGGTTTAACCAGATGGTCGGCTAAATAGTTAACTATTCCACGACCCGAATCTACTCACCCGTGTCTTTTCCACAAGAATAACATCCACCGTGACACAAGACATACCTCGCCAGTGTGATTCCGTGGATGTTGTAGACGTTCGTCGCGATCACGTAATGGGAAAGTGATTTTGCTCGCGCTTGTCTCGTGGTTGTCGCGTGCGCGTCAATGGAAATCGCGCGCGAGGGGGAAACAACGTGTTACGAGACAGAAGCAAAGTTTTCAACGAGTGCCCTAGAACACTGTACGACCGCGCGGAGAGCCTGAGCAAATAGCTTGGAACATATATGAATATCCATTAACGAAAAGTAAATCAGCCGCGGCGAAATGTTTAACCAGCCGACCGCGAAAATCGTTCCGTGGACGAGGTTGAATAATTTCCTCGGCAACATCCTCCTCTACACGTTGGCAAATAAACCTACACGCACGCACGCACGCACGCACGCACGCAACTTTCTGCACCGCGTTCCTTCTCCACGCCAGTTTTCCATCCACGTCGGCCCGACCTGACCACCACCATCGATTCGTCCATCGACTCCGACTCATTTCTCTCCACCTCTCTCCCTTTGCTCGTTTCTCTCGTTAAGGTATGTACCGCGTTCGTTCCTCTTGCCGGAGATCGGATCAAGTCCAACGCTTACAAATCCGAATCAAGTTTCGTTTTGTGCTCGAGAGAAGGAAGAATGCTTTCGAGAAACAGAAAGTTCTATTTCCCAATCAAAAGTCTCTGAGACACAGACAAAATCTTATCCGAAATGGTTTACCCAAAATAGACATTTCGGTAGATGTTATCGGTAAATATATATGATGATTTTGTATTCAATTTACCACGATCAGTATTCCAACGAAAGAAGATACTTAAAGACGTACAAACGTAAACTAAGGCACTCGATCCCATCACTATCTATCGATAGTCGAGTCTGTTCCATTTTCGGAAGCACTCGCAAAACAAATACTCGTTCGAAACTCTCCTAAACTCGAGTATCTTTGAGAGTTACTTAAAAAAATTAGAAATACTTGGAAAGAGTTCGAATCCAATGATTAGAGATTCAAATCTACTCGGTCCCAACACTACTATATTCGAGTCTGTTTTAAAGTATCGTTTTCATTTTCGGAACGACTATTCATTCGACACTATCCCGAATTCTAGTATCTTGGAAAGTACCATTGGAAATACTTGACACTAGAACTACCGAAGATTAAAGTATAAAAATTAATAATACGATAATGAACACTATAGTTTACATAATTTTACAATACGATGTTCATATATTTTACAAAAAAATCACTCGAATTTCTAAAACATGTAACATTGTAAATCCGCTCTAAAAATTACTCTAAAAAAATTAGTATAATAAATTGGTCATTTGAACTACCGCTTTGGTAGTTCTAGTGTTAAAAATAGTTCGTTTAATCCAATGATTAAAGATTCTTGAATCTATCTGTTCCCTCACAAGGTACTCGATCTGAATTCTATATCTTCCCCGGTGTTTTTCCGGTTAGGTTCGCCTCTCGTTGGCGAACGATAGTTTCGTAGCGAGCCTCGTCGTGATTCGTTGGTTCGTTAGTTAGTATCGGAGCGTTGTCGCCCAGAGAGCAACGTCAGTGCACGGTGGCCAATTAATCGCTCACGCTTGCTCGTATACTCGCGTTCCGCGATGTGTTGATCGGTGCCAGAGTAAAGAAAGAAAAGAAAAAAAAAAAAAATGCGAATTCCAAGAGGAAATACGATGTACAAAGAAGCGTATCGATTCGAAGTGAAAACCGGTTGGCGCTCGTTACCAGATTGCGCGCGGTCCGCTTCCATCGTTTCTCACTCGTTTCGCGATCGTTCGACATTTTTGCAACGTGGAACCTTGAAACGGACCGGAGGTAGACTATGGTCTGTATCGCGCAAGATCATCCATATTTTTGCGACACCCGTTGTATTCAATATGCTCGTCAAGTCAGAATCCTATCGACTATAGAACAACGCTCGTGCCTAGTCCTAGCCTGAGAGTGTATATAAAAAAAAAAGCGTGGATTATCCGATTCCACCCGCTCCAGTTACTCGGATCACAGTTGCATCGCATCGTCCTTTGATTCTTCGTCGAACGACTCCCTGTGAAATTCACAGCTCGCGACGCGAGAGACGATAGTGCGATAATTAAAGGGCAAAGAAACGAACACAAGCGTTCGTTCTTCTGTGAAGTTTCCGAGGTGTGCTCAAAGGTGTCTCGTCGCGAGACACTGAATCGAACGTGGAAAGGAAAATTGAACGTTCGTCAAAGGACTTGAACGTCGTCTGGCAACTCTCAGTCCCGCCCACCTCCCTCGCCCGGCCGCGTAAACATAATCACATTTATCACCGGTCGCAGTGTGACAAATGGGATTAACGAGGATCCCACGTTCAAGACGGCGCGCAATAACGCGCGTTCGAAATCTTTTAACTCGCCGGTAGGGACGAATCGAGCACCGCGTGCTCGTTAGACTAATCAACAAGTCGACTCTGGAGTTTTTTGATACCGTGTCCGCAGAGAGAGAGAGAGAGAGAAGACAGAGACGAGAAAGGACCGGAAGAAATTAAGAGCGCAGCGCTCTCGAGAAGAGTCAAGCTCGCGGAAAAATTCTCTCCTGCCTTTTATTTTTTTCAAATTCGACCCGCCTTTCATTCGCGCCACCCTTTTCACGACCATTGACGCGCCTCTCTCTCTCTCTCTCTCTCTTCTCCTTCATTCAATCCGCTCCCCCTCTTATCACCGACCTGTATTCTCGCTCGACGAATGGAAATTTTAATTCATTAAAATCGCCAGCTACAACGTTTCTACAAAACGGCTCTTTCTTTTGTCGTTTTCGCGCGCCAAATTAGCGGGGGATTTCGCCTCCTCGCGTTAGACGAAGGATCTTCCTGTCTCGTAGAGACCGTAGTCTGTGATCTCTCCGTTTCGAGGAGAATTACGACACGAGTGAACGTTGGAGTGTATAGTAGACGATCTTCCCAACGGCAAGTCTGTGATTTCTCTTCTGGAGGAGGGTTGTTCCGGTTGTTTCGATGAGAAGTTAGAGACGTTTCTCTTTCCCTTCTCTACTCTCGTGGAAAATTATGACTCGTGCGAATGTTGGACTGTATCGATCATCTTCCGTAAAACCTCTCCGATCGATTTTTCAAAGCAAATTACACAACTCGCAACGTGAAGATCAGTGTCGGAATACCCGTCCTCGGGGAAAGGAACAGCTACTCTGGCACGATTTAACTAACTGAAAGGAACGCCAATCAACTCTCTCCTCGTTGCTTGAACACTGGAATATTTAAATACGGCCGCGTTCTTGAACCCGCGGCAATCTTACGAAAGACTACGACGACACGTGCGTTCACGGAGACATTGAGAATGCCGCGATTTATCGAGATTTAATGAACAGTCGTTTCACCGACGAGCCGAAGAAGAAAGAGCTCTGATTATTCGATAATCTCGTGTGTCTTCTCTTATTTGTACCCACGCTCGCACGTGGGTATTGTTCAGAATTTTTATTCGGTAACTCTGAAGTTCGAGAGTGAATTCGTTTCAACGAATCGAAGTAAATAAGAGTGAACTGAATGCCAAAGTAGTTTAAATCTCCAGTTTCTCTCTGACCGGACTATTAGAATTGATTCACTTAATAAATCCTCCATCTCTCACATCTTAAGACTGGCATACTTCGCTTGGCCATTCGTTATTGGCTTTCACTTTTTCCCTCTCTGTTTGTCATATATATTATTCGTTAAATAAGTATCAAATATTATACTATTATATATATATATAAATAAATATATATATAGTATAAATATACTATTATATACATAAATATTTATACTATTTATACTATTATATTTATAATAGTATAAAAATAGTATACTATTATACTATATAGTATATTATTATACTATAAATAGTATACTAGTATACTATTTATACTATTTAAGTACTATTACATACATAAATATTTATACTATTTAAGTACTAACTTGGTTAAATAATTATTTACCGCTTACAGTAATATTTATTACGTATTTATTCAGAAATAAACGGCTCTTATCACGAGTGACTAAATAGAAACTAAAATGTAGCTCGTTAAAGACTCAAAAGGCTAGCTGTTAGACACAGTACTGCAAGTTTAAAATGTCATTGCACGTAAGCCGATTATTAAAAGCTATTGCCCGTGACAAGCTGGAACGTGCTAGAACGTAATCATTTTCTAACTCGGCGGTGAATTTTTCCTCGTCTTGCGACACTCTGAAATAGCCGATCTCTCGGCAAACAATATTCGAACTGTACTCGTATACGTCTACGCAACTTGGAAAATGTTAGTTTTCATTCGAAACGACTTGAAAACACCACTAAACAAAAATACACAACACGTCACAACGCTAATTGCTATCAGTCCTTTCTACGAGACTAATCTAAAAGACGAAACGTAACGAATCGTAATCCCTTCTCTCTCGTAACCAAACGTGGAATCCAGATTACAGAGAGAGAGCTTGTTTGAAAAAGTTTCATCGCGATAACGAGCGAGCGAGCGAGCTGGTGTTTGAACGACCTTCTCGAAACTAGATCAAAAATTCCTGCGTAATATACGTTTGCAAGCGAGGCTTGATATTAGTAGACGCGGCTCGGTGTCACGACAGTTTGATCCACTCCAGTTACGCAACGCTCGAACGATAGCAATTACCAGCGAACATCTGGATGCGCGTTTACGCGATCTGAAAACTCTGGCATACCACTGGAAATATCAGACGTAATCGAGGGGGAAAAAGAAATTGCCGCGGTTTCTTAGAATGAGAATTTATCTTTCGAGAGGTCTAAACGCGACTGACGTATATCTTTACAATCTCTACGACTTTTTCTCGTCAAATACACGTTGCCAGTTCGTAGATTCCGCTTTTACAAGAGTGGAAAGATTTTGACACAATTAACGAGGTGTCAACGATCAGCGCGAGTTATTTCCCATTAAAAATCGCGAACATGGAGCTTCTCTTTTCAAAGAGAAGTCAGTGGTTTGGTCACAATATCGCGATAATTGCGTCACAGCGATACTAAACTTCGTTTCGATCGGCGATTTTAACGATAAAGGGACACTTGTATGGTACGAGTTGTCTTTAACGAAAAGTTAAAAAATTAACTAGCTGGCTCCTCAGACCTGATACCCCACGCGACACGTGCATAAATGGGTTATCTCTATCTTTAACGCTAGAACTACCAAAATGGTCAAAACGACCAATTTGTGATTTTTGTTAGAAAAACTTATAGATGTAGAGACAGTGTATATTCAAAGATTCAAGTAATTTTTCGCAAGATATACAAATTAAAAGCTCGGTTGATCTATCATACTGTAGCTTTTTTACTTTCTTTACTTTAATATCTCCGAGAAAAATTCTCTGCTCTAGTCGCCGGTTAGTTCTAGTGTGAAAGTTGTAAAGAATCAAATTAAATCGGCTCTCTCTAAACCGAAAAGTCGCGATCGGGGTTTCTCTGGTTAGCCCGATATTTCCCCCCCCAGAATCGAAGTGTAAAATCGGAGTGATTTCTGTTGTGCAGCGTAGCGTAATTCCAGTTGGAGAACAACTATGAATTTAATGCGCGTCAGGCTGCGCCCGAGCAATCGAGAAGTACAGCGCGACTGTGTAATCGCGTTCGCGTTCCCCGAAGGGCAAAGTGTTTAACTTGCAGCGGCGTGTGTGTCGAGCGTGCGTGTCGCGTGCTCTCGCATAACACGGAATCCCGTCTCGGCGGAGGAAGTTGCGCGGCACTTGCTCCCAGCGCACGAGCAAACGGAAGAACGACCTGGCGTACGCCTTCTCACATGTAAATCAGAATCAAGCCGATCAAACCGGATTCGACAAAGATTCCTTTGCCACGTCCTTGAAATCGCGCTCGTTTCTTCTTCGTTCCTTCCATTTCTTTCTTCGTTTGCGTAACTGATGCCCGGCTCGACGATCTGGAGTACTCGAATTGTTTTTCAACCGTAAAATAAACTCGAATCTAGTAAATCGCTAGAGTCAATCCACGCTGTTTGAAAGAATGTTTGAAGATCGACGAGCAAACTGGAATTTGTCAAGTTTTTAAACGGCCGATCTCGCGTAGCTGAACGCGTCAAAGTTCCACCGATAGCGGCGGAATCTAGGGAAAACGTTTATAATTAGTCACGCGAGAGTACACAAGAGAGAAAGCCAGGCTGCAGAGAGAGAGAAAGAGAGAAAGAGAGAGAGAGAGATGATTACAGCTGTGGCGACGAGCAACGAGATCACGTGGATTTTTCATCGCGACGCACGCCTCTGTGATTCACTGTCGTAACAATGGCACGCGTTATATTCTCTTTTCGTTCGGGGGGGAACTAAAAACGAAAAAGAAAAAAAAAAGAAAAAAAGACAAGAAAAGCGAGGAAAGAAGGCCGGGTAAAGCACGTAAGCGGAATTCTCGATTACGGTGGATGCAGCACCGTGAACGATGATAACGATCTCGCGGGCTCGAGTGGCTCGATTTATCAAATCGGTCCACGTCGACGAAAAGAATGGAGGGGGGAAAAAATGAAAGAGTAGAGAGAAACGATGCACACACAGAATCTTCTCGAGATGGCCGAGACGAAATGGAAACGTTTGACAGGGCGACTGTCCAAGAATTTCACAATTTTTCTATCGTTGCAGCTGGATTTTCGGGTGCAAGGTCGAATGAAACGTACAGAGGCCGGCGGAGGCTGGCCGTGATGCTGGACGATGTTGCACGGTATCACGGGTGTAATTGGATGTTTCCGGCCGAACGAAGGAAAATAACGACGGGGATGACGTCGTAGTCGAACTGGAACCCGTCTCGCGACAGCTCGAATGACGACCGACCGAGGCGGAAGCATCGTGGAAAGTCGTCACGCGTGAGAGAAAGAGAGAGAGAGAGAAAGAGAGAAAAGTCATGGGGATCCTGACTGCAACATGACCGACAGAATTACGTAGTGGCGCGTGGCGTGTCAGACCCCGCCGGCACGGGACTCAGTGTGTTCTTCGCGTCGGGTATTTTCGTGTGATTTGTGTTCCCCAGCGTCGAGGGTGTATCACGTTCAACAGGGCGAGGAGGTGGAGCGGTGAGCTTTTCCCGAGAGTGACGTGTGATTGGATTCCAAGCGGTAAATCCAAGACGGAGACATGTCGAGACGGCATCCAGGTCGGCTCGACGTAGTATCAGCTGATATCAACCGCCGGGCGTAAACGTGGCGAGGAAGAGGGGACGATAGCCGAAGCAAGAGCAATAAAGTCGGAACAAGTAGGAGGAAGAAGAGGGTGAGAGGCCGAGGCGCAAAATGGGAGCAACGAGATTGCTGTTGGGAAGCGCTGTCCTCGGACTCTTTTCGAGCGGATTGTTGTTCAAGGGCGCCCTGACCAATTCGATGAACAGGTGCGACTACCCTCCGTGCTCCTGCGATCCTCACGGCAGGCTGACCTGCGACTGTAAAGAGGAAGGAGAGGTATGTTGTTCACCGTTAGACACCTAGCTAAGAAAAACTCTGCCTTTGTCTTCTCTAGAGCCTTTCACGGCGCGCGGCTCGATCGCTATCGTATACCGACAGAGAAACACACGTACACACAATCGACACGGCGAGGAGATATCGTGAAAGGAAATAAAACCGAAAGGAAACGTACGGGACGAGCGAGCGAAGTTTTACGCAGCCCGTTCTAAATCTCGGCGAGCAACGATCGCAACCCTCCGAGAGAAGAAAGAAACTTCTATATCTCCCCTACCCCTTAAACGCGAAATAGCCCGTCGCGTTTTAACTTGCCTACTTTCGTTTCGTGTCCCCTTGGCCCAGGAGACCAAAGGCCAATCATCGTCTCGAATCTTTCTCTCCGTCACCATCTTCCAATCCCTTTCCCACCGAATTCGTCGAGAGGATCCTCGAGAGTCGCGGCCCACCGGTCGTTTCTATCTCGCGACAAATCACGGACAACGCGGCGACCAACAGAAGACGGTCTTTTGTTCGTGGTTGGCGTTATTCCGATAGCGAACAGAGGTAGAGAGAACGAGAGAAAGAGAGAAGAAGATAAAGGCCTAAATCGAGTTTGCACGCAACCGAGGGAGAGAGAGACGCCGCTTTCCACCCTTTCGGGGTGTTCGAGACACGAGACTTTTTAACGAACGAATTACATGCGGGACGGTCGTTATCGCGGGCCGGAACACCGGAGTTACGTGCGATCCGATCGTCGTTCCATCATCGCGTCGATTTTACCACGGGGCCACCCCTCCGGTTAAAAGCGTGGCGAACTCCCCCCCCAAGAAGAAATATAAAGCATGCTGCAACTAGGGGTTGTCAAAATAAAAGCGGAAGACAGGGGCGAAAGAGAATGAATGAATGAAAGAAAGAAAGAAAGAAAGAAAGAGAGAGAGAGAGAGAAAGAGGTTAATCTTGAAGGCGCGTAGGGGGTTCCCGCGTAAATTGCGAGGGCGGTGCGGTCGGCTCACGCAGAGCGAAAACCTCCATAAATTAAAGCGTGTTTACGCAAATCGCAGGCCAGACACTGCTGGCAGGTAGGTAAGGTGCATGGCCTCTTCCCACCTGCCTATCCAACCCTCTCCCCCCTATCCCTCGTCCTCGCCCTTCTTCCCCGATATTTATTACACGGGACTGATACAGGTAAAACAGCCCCCGCCGCCTCAGGGAAAAATACTGCGCGCTGAGAAAAATAGCAGCCGCCCCTGACGGATCGTGGTCACGTGAAGATCCATCATCCACGCTTCTTCCCTCTACCCTGATCTGTTCTTCTTCTCTCCTTTTCGGAGTTTTCTGTTTCGATAACTTTCTCCTTTTTTTTTTCTTTCAAATATTTTCAAACTCGTGAGAGAAAGTGGAACGCACCCTGTGATAGCTAAATGTCACAGTTGTACTTGTTTGAACCGAAATCTCAGTCGAAGCCGAGGTAGTTGAATCTTGTGTCGTACGAGTCGTTACCAATTGCTGGTAAAAGGAAAAATTGAGAAATTAATTTCGAATACTTGATTTCTTCGTCGCAGAGCGTGTAAAATACAGAATGACATCAAATACTCCAAATTTTAATAATCTAATAGCAGAAATTACTGTCGTCTTCTATGACGATACTATGTTAAGTCTTTCCTTCTTATCGTCTGATCCTAGCCATGTCGTACTTTTGATCGTCAATGGAAGAAATAGAGAAAGAGAAACGAAGAAAATCTTGGAAAATACCTGGAGATCTGGAGTTGGAAAAGAAACTTGCGGGACTCGAGATGACTGGATTTATAAAAAAAAAAACAACTTGCACGCACGTTATCGAGAGAAGAGGAGAGCTGTCTCAAGGCCCCGCTTCGAATCACCTATTATTACACCTACGAATTCCGGTACACAATGAAGTTTCGTTTATCGCGCGCCCTTGGAGGCATTCCGACGTCGTTGCCGAGCCAAGATAAAGCGTTCTTTGTCCCTGGAGATACAGGTCGCTACGTTTCTAAGCGACGCGAGGAATTACACCGTGCAAGAGTCCGGAGTACAATGTGGCACAGCTCGATCCGTGAAGCTCTGGTCCGTGACGAAACGTCCGCGGCAGGCAAACAGCCGGTTACGCGTCGTGAAAACCAATCGGCTCGAACGTTCCGCGAAAAAAAAAAAAGGACGACGGAAGAGTAAAATTAAACGAACGAAACGATAAATTTCGAAAAGAGAGAGAAAGAGAAAGAGAGGCGGCTCGGTGAATTTTAAATCACGAAGCGTGGACTGGATCAGACCGTTGTGCAACATTTGCATCTTACATCAAATCTCAATCCGCTGGTATTTAAAAACAGGTCTTTCGAGAGTAACGTTGCACGACACACCACTGACACCAAGCTCCAACGTGTTCTAACCTCCAGACGAACTAAATTACAGTCAGCGCACGTGTACAGCTCTACTCTGAGCTAACCTGACAATCCGGTAAATGGTAGTCAGCCAAGTAGCGATCTGAACCTGCTCGCTGTAAAATCGACCGACCGACATTTCCCGACTAGCTCCAAACGGCGGCCTATTTTTCTCAAATGTCGAACGAACACGTCGAATGTGCACATGTGCTCATCGAGAGCAAAATTTTCATTTCTCGTTTATCCAAACGAGAGTTCGCGATATCGTGGCGACCGCGAGTCGCGTAGGCGCCTCGTGTCGCGTGCGCGGATAAAGGAAGTGGTCGACCGTGGGTCGGATAAATTACGGATCGAATATCATCGGCGTCGAAGATCGCGTGGTCTCTGTCGCGTGGACTGCTACCGGATTAGACGAGGAACGGATCGACCGTTTTCCACAATCGCAAGCGCGCGCGCGCGTTCCAAGATACTTTCGATGGTGACGTTTCCCGTATAACGAGGGGCCAATTACCGAGCGAGTCTCGAGAGGTGAATTCAAATCGACTTGGACCGTTTGAATAATGAGCGAACGCAGCCGGCAGCTTTTTCGCCGGCGAAAGGGGTGATACGTTGCTCGCGGAACGACACAATATATATACCGCGAGGAAAACCTTGGCTAACAACGCAGAAGAAGAAGAAGAAGAAAAAGAAGAATGGAGGTGAAGGCGGATGGATGAAGAGGAAAAAAGAAGAAAGCAAGAGAGAGAGAGAGAGAGAGAGAGAGAGAGAGAGAGAGAGAGGCGGCAAGTTCTATAATGTACAGCGAGTTCTCCCGTGGATTTCGCATAATACAGCCAGCATTTCACGAACACGCTCAGCCAATTTGTCGCGCCGTCAACTCGTGACTACGAATATATCGAGAGAAACTGGACGTTCCTCTTTTTCTCTCATTTTCCTTTTCTCTCCTCTCGTCGTTTTCCTTTCCCTGATCTCTTCTCCAGGTCCGACCTTCGTTTCCCTGCTCCTCCTTTCCATTTCCGCCAAGCTCATTGGAGTTTCTTATTCAGACCCATTATCTGCTCCTTGGCAACGAGACGCCCCCGCCCTCCCGGTACGAGTAATACGTAAGTAAAATCATTAGGTTCGTGTAATACGTTCGGAGCCTCTGGTATTTACACGAGAGCGAACCGAGACGACACCTGAAAGAACGGCGGAGAGAAAAAAAAAAGGGAAAGGAATTCGACGATCGTTTCAGAGGCACACTCGTAGACGGTGGAGGAGTAGAACGTGTTTCCAACAATCGACGCGAACAAAGTTGTCAAGCGCGCAAGGCGACCACTGAATAATTAACGACGCGGATAAATAATCGAGTGGAACCTTTTAGCAGATACAGCCTTCAACTTGGCCGCGTTCCCCGCGTTAACGAGAGCGAAATAAGGCACCGGGGAGAACGAAAATAAAGAACCGGGGCTCTATGAGCCGTGTAAAAGTAACAGCCACGAGCAATGGACGACGAGAACGTGAGGATGCCATTTGCGAGAAGGCGGCACGGTTATGAAAATACTTGGAAAACGGAGACTCCGGGTGGCGTGGACTGCTCCCAAGTCGTCAACGAAGTCGCAGGAAAAGAAACAACCGTCCGTCAATTCACGAGAACGACGATTAACGAGTCATTGGCCTATTACTTAATCGTCGACAATACCACAACGGTTGGAAAGGAAACTATTTTTGTCGCCATGAAACGCTTCGTCCGATCGAGAGCGTGGAAAATACATTGAAAATACAATGAAGTTTCCAAAGACTGTCTTGGTATTTTTTTGATCATTGCCTTCTGGCACCTAGACGGTGTAATTTTACAAAGTTTCAAGAAATTGTCCATCATAATTTATGATAGATTTATGATAATTTATGCTGCTTGGTCCCTGGATGGATTAAATGAATAGAACAACATACGAACAGAGGAGGGCAGAGAATAATAATTCACGGAAGGAAGCTATTTCGTAAATTCTTAATAAGTCGTACACACATCTTTACGTCCGACAGCCTCTCTCTTTCTCATCTATTGTTCGATTCGAACGACTCCACGACGTGAAAATCAGAAGATTCAATCCGCCATTAGAGCGACTTTCATTTTCATCCACGTTTCATCACACACTCGTAGCAATCGGCCCCTTGCCAGATATCATTTCATTAACGTCCCTGACGCGTCTCTCTAATCGATGCTCGCAGCCGATGTGCTTTCTAATTAAAATTACACCGAACGTGGTTTCGTCGGGCCGGGACAACACTCGAGGGACAACACGTGCCATTAAACGATGCTCGTTCTTTTTTTTTTTTTTTTTTTTCAATTCACCGAACGTGACAAGCGATACGCTACGGATTAATTGGGAGAAAATGTATGTTTCAGCTCTACTTCCAATCAGGGATCACCGTCGATCCGTGTAATCGAGGAACCAGGAACCCTCGACGCGAACTTTGTGCCTCATTTTGATACGCGAGAACGTATCTGGAGGATGCGAGAAAGCATCACGTACGCGCTCGATAAAATTACACGCGACGGGGGAGATACGCGCGGAGGATTCGAGCCGAGAGAATAAAGAGCAGCCGTTGAAACAAGAACGTCTTGGGTACCTACCTCTGTTTCTCACGGGGGGGAACAAAGCTTTATTAGGAAAATAAAATTCAGACTCTCGTGTGGAGTCACTTGCATTTAAACGTGAAACGATTCAATCTACGATATCGAAAAATTTGCCATCTTCTCTCGATAGTTTCGTTCAAGGTAAAATTGCTACACAATTGTACGTTAGAAAGCGAAGAATATTCGAACAAAAACCCCTGTTCGCACGTAGCCCATCGTACGCGTTTGAAAAGTCGGGCAACGAACGACGAAATCGTGGTAAAAAAAAAAAAAAAAGGAAAAAGAAGAGAGAGAGAGAGAGAGAGAGGCGATCTCTCTGCCTCTCTCGCGGTGTGTGACGGACGGCGAGCAAACACCGAGAGACGGAAGCGAAAACGTTGGCTGGACGTTGTGAGCGCGTAATTGTTCGAACGTGAAAAACGAGCTGCAGCCCGCGAAGACAAGTATTTCGGCCGCGGTAATCTTTTCTATGGCCGGAGATTGTGTGTCGAGAATTGACCAAGAACAATGAGAGGGGAACAAAGGTCGGATGGACAGGCAGGAAGGGACGCGAGGGGGGCAGATTGCGAGAGACGCGAGCGAGTTTCGTATCACGCGTGTTTCGTACCTGAGGAAAAAGAGGGGGCACAAAGGTTTCGCTTTTATCAACGACGTGAGTCCAGGCCCTTCTTTTACTTTCATCCGCTTCGCGCCCTCCTTTTTTCACTCCCATTCATCGCCAACGCTAGACCTTCTTCTTCTTTCAACGCCCTGTGTTTCGTGACCGACCTCCAAACTCCGCTGAATAATGCACGTCCTCCGTTCGCTCGTGTTTTAATAACCCCCTTTCTTTTTTTCTTTTTTTTTTTTTTTTTTTTTTTGGAAAATATGTCGCTTCATCAAAGTTCCAGATAGTTTTACCCATGACTGGTATTATTGGGCATTATTGGGAACCAGGGCGTAGTTTCGTTGAGCTTTAACGATTAATTAATTCGATCTCACTTTACATTTCGTACTTTCGCGAAATTAACGAAAAATCCAGGCAAACTGTGTTTCACATATTTCTATACATAAAAAATAACCGCAGTATCTATCAACCTCCGTCGGGTGATTAACGACGATTAAAATCATTACACGTCAAATCCATGTGTAACGTGGAATTGAGTTCTTTTTTCTTCTGTTTCTTTTTTCCGCTCCAAAATTTCAAATGAAATTGTACCGAAGCCAGATAGTTTATTCGTTTATCTATCTACAGAGATTCCTACCGAGTCGTACACGACGCGAGGAACAATCTCGATGAATCATCAGAGACGATCGACAACGCGAACGCGCAATGTTTTCCACGAACGATTGTTTATCAGGTACTCGTTACCAGGGTAAACGCGATAATCTCACGAACCAAGTCGGCGTGTGCGAACGATATCTCGATCAGTTGCAATATCTCGATCGTTTGGTCGACACGGCGAGTATGAGCGTGGCATTTCGCCATCGATTGTTTAACAAACAAGGAGCCGTAAAGCGGCAGGTGGTATCGAACGCGCCTCGGCAGTTCGCGGTAACTCTGTGACGTGTTCCAACGAGCCGCGCACAAATGAATTAATTAAAAAAAAAGGAAAACGGAAGGGGGAGGGGGGGAGGAATGGATGAGCAACTGGTTGCAAAATGACGTGTCTGAACGAACAAGGCTGTTTATCTGTCGAAGAACTTGCACCATCCCTTTCCTCTTTCCCATCGAGGCGCGCAACGCTTGCCTTGGCGTGCTTCTGACAAGTTGTACGTGTCCTCCGCGAGAGAATCTTTTCAACGCCGGAAGAACTACTATCCATACTTTTACCATAAGAATTTTATAGAATCACGACGGCGGAGTTTTCGAAAATTTGCCCGACATTTCGTAAAGATTCTCGTTCCGTTCGCGACTGTGAATTTTCATTTCCCTGACAAGAGTTTCGTACACTCGGGTGGTCGATAGCTCTGTCGTCGAGAATGGAGAAAATTATCGATGCGAATCGAGAGATACGGAACCGCTCCGCTTCACCGGCTGTCATAAATTGTCAGTGCACGTTTCGCGTGCCGGGCTGAAATTTCTAGAAAATTTAAAAGTGCAAAATCGCGGACGATGCACATCGTATGGAAAAATATTCAAAGCACAGCGATTTTTACACAAAAATGTAAACGAATTTCCAACCGCGGTCGTATGTTTTTTTTTTTTTTTTCTTTCACTATATTCTCTTCAAACACGTGAATTCGTACATAAAAATTTACGTCCGCGATTTATTCACGATCCTGCAATACGATTCAATCGGATCGATCTTTTTCGAGATTCTCTGGGTTGACTTTGCAACCATTGATTCTATCTTATTCTTTTCCTCGATTTTAACGTATTAATTACTAATAACTAAATAAATGTGCGAGAATGTAGCGTCAAATAGAAAGAACGTGCGATGATTGAACGAGAAAACGTGGAAAACGTTCGAGTCTCTGTAATTGGAGGAAATTTTCATCGCGAGACGTTCAGCCGGTGAAAATGAAATGGGAAAACCTCGGTGAGCTACGGAGAAGTTAAGCCCGCGGCCCACGATAACGATATTGGTTAATCGCCAAGGGCGCGCGACAACGCGCGTGTTCCCAACGATTAGGGCAGTTAGACGTCCAATTACAGCTATTCGAGCTCTTATTAACGGCACGCGTCTGGTGGCATCGGATCGGGCTAGCTCGCGCCTTTTGCTCCGTCATTTTCCTGATTTCCACGTCCGACTTTACCAATTTGAGAAACTCGCTAATTACAGAGATCGAGAGAACTTTCCGAGAGATCAGCGGAATAAATAAAAATCCGCGGTAACTGTACCGAAACGACCGAACCCTCACCGATTGATTAACCGCCTCGATTTCGTCTGATTTCAGGAGCTGGTGTTAACCACCGACGGCGACAAAAGATTGAGCCCGCACACCAGCAGGATAGCGGTGAGCAACTGCTCGTCCGTGATACTGATGAACTCGAGCCTGGCCTCGATGGCGGGTCTGCGCGCGGTGGATCTGATCAACGTGGCGAACCTGAGCCTAGTCAGACAGAGCTTCGAGCTCTCGCCGCAGAACACACGGACGCGTATATCGGTGAGAAACTGCAGCATCGACACGATGCCGAGTTTCGTGTTCCGCGGTGACGTCGAGGCGATCATCTTCGAGAACGTGAGGATCGGCCAGCTGAGCGCGTTCTCGTTCGCGAACCTGGTGCACACGGAGAAACTCAGGCTGGAGAACTGTCGGATCGAGAACATCGAGGCCCAGGCGTTCAAGAAGTTCGACGTCGGTCACTTGCGCGTGATCGGCAGCAGCTTCGGTGACCAGGTGCCCAGCAGGACGATGAACGACATCGAGGTTTACCACACGTTCATGCTGGACGGCGTGCGAATGGGCACAGTGAGAAGTGAGGCCTTCATCGTGAGGAGTCCGCGGACAGTGGCGATACAGAACTGCGTGGTGGAGAGTTTGGAGAGCGAGGCGTTCGACGTGACGGCGAGGGGGCCGGTGATCGTGAAGAACAACACGTTCGGCAGCCTCTCGATTGGCGCTTTCCTCGGGATACGAGCGGATCCCGAGGCGAGGACAGCGCCTGCCTCACTGCCGACCAACCTACACGACCTTATCTTTAAGAATAACAGCGTGGTGAACTTCGAGGAGGGCTCGATGATGTTCGACCGCGGTAGCTTTCGTTTGGAGCTCGACAGCCTGCTGGTCGACCAGCCGTGCGACTGTCAGATGTTGCCCGTATGGAAGAACAACATTCTCAATTACACCAACGTTTACTCGAGGTTTTACACCAAACAGAACGCCGGGCTGCCGCCCACGTTGCCGCCGCAGGACAACACGATCAACGAAACGCCGGAGACGTTCCTCTGCTCCGAGGGCGAGGTGAGCGGCGTGCCAACGAGCTTCGTCGAGTACGAGACGCGGCATTGCTCGCTCGGTGGATCGATACTGGTCTTCGTCGTGATCATCGCGGGTTTGCTCGCGTCTTTGATACTGCTCATCTGCCTGATCGTCTGGTGCTGCAGGAGGCGTCGCCGAAACAGCAGGAAGAAATGGATCAGCGTGCCGATGAACGCGCCTGACGTCGTGTCGAAGAAGAACGGGGTGATCGGCAGAGAGGCCGCGTCGTCGGCCGCGCCGGTCGACAGCCGGATAACGATGGTCGTGCCCGACGGCAGGCTCTACAGGGAGACCGAGTTCCACGTGATCGTGGAGAAGGCCGAACCGTTGACAACCGAGTTGTAACGAGAACCTTCGTACGGCTCGACGACGAGGGCCGTGGTAGCTCGAGTCGAGGAAGAACTCGAGTGGTCCGAGACCTCGAGCCGTTTCCGCGTGTACAAGCTGTGAAAGAGGGGAACAAAGGACGAAAGCCGCGCACGAGAGACGTAGAATTTTGAACCGGTGAACTCGACACTTTGACCATGTGTGACGAACACGTACGCCGGTGTTAACTTGTGTGTATTAACGCGCGTGCATAGTGAACGTGATTGTCGATCACGTTCCAGGACCAGAGAGCGGAATAAAAAAAGAAAAAGCACTTCCAACCGAAAAACTCTTCGAACACCGTGACTGTGTGTGTACGCTTCGAAGTACTCTGCAAAGGAACGTTCCGCCGAGAAATTTTTCACGTACCATTTTATCGATTAAGCGGCCGTTGCGTGTTGGAAACTTGGAAAAATAGAGAAAAATAGGAGACTCGAACTGAAATCTCCCTTGTTTTCAATTTAATCGACTATTCCTTCTAGTACAAGGCAGTTCGTAAGCTTCCGTAATTTACATATCACGAACGAGCGGCGATTATCCAACGCGTTTTCAACCCGGGCTTCTGACTCTACTTTTTTTTCTTTTTTTCTTCTTTTTTCTTTTTCTCTCCCGTCGTTTTCCGTTCTCGTCCGCCTTTGAAGGCAGTCACGTTCCTTCTTCGACGATAATTAAGAGTTTCTCCTCTGTTCCGCGATCGAGGGGTCGCGTGCATGGATAATCGGCGCGTCGTTGTTAGTTAAGTTCATCGCGTTGAGTAGAACGAGAGCCAAAAGAGAGTGTCGTTTCACGCAGATTAGAACCGAGAGTTTCGATACACGCGCGAGCAAAAGGCAGAAAGAGAGAGAGAGAGTGAGAGTGAGAGAGAGAGAACGAGCGAGACGTCAGAAACTGTGAGACGAGAGAAGAAGAGCACAGGAGAGGGAGTGATCGAATGCAACAACAGGAAAAGATCCTAAACTCGTTTACTCGTGTAAGACACGCGATTGGATCGACCTTTCGTACTTCGTCGCGTTTAAGTTTATCAATCGATAAGAGCATTACGTAGCTTTACGCCGACGAAACGTCGAGAGAAGATCGTGCTGCCTTCACTCGGAAGAACAGTACCATTCTTGCACAGATGTCAGTTTCGTGCGACCCTCGAACCGGAGGAAGGAAGAAACAGAAAGGTAGCTGAAATATCCGTCAGTTCTCGCAAGCGAGAATCGAAATTGTCTCGCTCTTCCAAACCGAAGATCGTTGTATCTAATCTACTTCGATTCCAATTGCGTTTCTAATCGCAATTATGCTTGTAACACAATAAAAGATATTACCTGACACCCCTTGACAATACGAGATGATGAATCGACATATGCAATTATATCTGAAATTACTATAGTAAGCGCGGAGAGAAATGAGGCGATGATGATCTTACGGTCAAACGTTCGTAGAGACTTGACGAAATGTTGCGCTAAGAGTTAACCGAGAAACTTTTCTCATGTTCCGTTTCGAAACATTTCGTGTCAACGGAAAGACTCGAAGAGAACTTCTCGCAACAGAAAGTGTTCAAAAACCCTCAACCTTCCACCGTCCCCTCCTCCCGTCAATCCCGATCCGTGCGACCCGAGTCGTTAATTTATTGTATTATTTCACTGCGACATGCTTTATTTATGAGCTTTTGGACTTGAGCCCAATAAATTGTTGTTGTTGTTGTTATCACTGCGATCGGTATCTAATTTTGATAAATGCGCAGCGAGGGATGCTCTCGGCGATGGGTAATCGATCCGCCACGAGGGAAACACGGCGAGGGAGTTGGCGCGTTTACGAATTCGCCTGCTAATCTTGCAAACCGAGCGGGGACCGAGCCCCTGACTAATGCGGGCGCACACGTTCTACGTAAAACCGCAGCCGTCTGCCGCGCTCAAGTATCGCTACGCTATGCGCTTTCCGTGTGCTGCCGCTTCCATCCAATGTGATTAATAGACCCGATATAATTCGCCCTCCTCTCTGTTTCATCAAGGTAAGCATCAGGTGGCATTTAACTCGTCGAACGAACCGACGCGACGGTGAAAGGAGACCTTCGGAATTCAAGAAACGAGGAAATATCGCCGACGTGTGGATACCTACTACCGATCACCGGTGAACGGAACGACGACTCGTTCGTTCGACGTTAGAACCGACCGAAACACGTTTCACGTTTCGAGGCACAATACCGAGGAAAGCGAAGCTTTTGAACGTCACCATACGGAGCTATCTCGCGCACGTGTTAGCCATGCATTATTGATACACCGCCGCCGTATATGTAACGACCCTCGCGGGGCGTTTGTTTCCTCTTATCTCGTCGAACATCGAAACAGAAATTCGCCCCTTTCCTCCTCGAGTTTCTTCAGATTATTCAGCGACCTTACGCCCGTCGTTACCTTGAGCATCATCTCGTCGAACACAAGGCCCAATTAGAATCCGAACGCGAAAAGTGGCACGAGTCGAACGAAGGCTAGACTCTTATCCTACCAATTCCCCCATACGTACAGATCCACCAGCTATCACGCGCACGTGCGAGTATGTACATGGACAATTATCGTGCTTCGACGACAAATTAAGGTTTTTCTTTTCTAAGGACGTTTTAGTTGTAATTATCGTGAGACTGTGATATAACGACAGCCGATTGTATAATTTGTTTTACATTGAAAAGGGACGTCGTACGCCATTGACAACAAGGAGATAATAAAGATGAAGTTGATGCATACGTATTACTACACAACCAATTTGATTCCTGATATATATTCCTGCCTCGACATACCGCTTCTTTTTTTCTTTTGTAAAAGTGCGAGTCCGCACGTAGCACGTTCATGAAGAAGTGTACGACACATGGTTGCCAGTCATCGGTTATTTTCAGTTGCTCGCGTAAAAACGTAAAAACGCGAAAGCCACCGCGCGTCTATTTATTCTTCCGCGGCATAATGGCGTCGATTCATATACCGCGATTTCAATAAAGCGATTATAACCGAAGGTGATGATTCATTTTTTATGAATCCGTCAGATTCGCTGTTTGACCAGCTCGTTCCGATAGAGCTAACGTCAAAGAGGAAACAACACAATAAACGAAAATTTTCTATTGTATCAACCTGACAAAAGGATTATATTTGATTTTGTTGCGTTCTTTTTGAGTATTATACGAACGTTATAATAAAGAAAGTATTATTCCTTTTTGACGTCAGTGCTTTACTAATTGGTTAGCAAACAATAAATTACTGTGATTTAGCACTTACCTGAATGGAAGAATACCGTCGAGAGCCTGGGAGACCGTAGGAGGTGAAGCTAGAGCGAATCCTCGTCCAAGCAACGTCGAGTGTACGGAGAAAATCCTCTTTGCAGTTTCTTGCATCAGCTCCAAATCCTCTTCCACTTCTTCGTCTGAAAAGGTACAGTCCTCTTCGTCAGAATTCATTAAGTAACAAAACAGTTGTCAAATACAAATAAATGTTTCAAACTACGTATATACATATGACACAGGCAAGCATTAATTCTGGATTAGAAGAAAAGAGATATTGTTGAAATTAAGTAAGTACTAGTAAGTAATACGTACTCGATACAGGCGGTAACGCAAGGTTTCTCTTCATGAGACTTGCGGCACAGGCTCCACCAAGGAATGACAATTCAATTTCCAGATTTCTTAAACCATTCCCCACTGTCAGCCAATCGTATCCAATAACGAGACATTTAAATCCGTATGTAATTGCTCTATCGTTTCTCATGTAATCGGAAGCGGTTTCTAACGAAAATATAACTTCATTTCCTAAACAATGAATAAATCAGTTAATATTGCGAGACAACACGCAACTGAAATTATTCTGTAAAATGACGACTCACCTGGCAATACGATCGCGTTTTGAGGCCACTGACTTGGTACATTACTCAATTTACGCAAGACAGGCCACCGTAAGGGTGTATCTTCAAGGGTGCGTATTCTAAAAATATATCAGGATACATGGTATATGTTACGCGGTTTTTCGCTGTAAAGTGTTTGCACAATACGAATTAATAATTACACTTACCCTCTAAGAGGAGAGATTACACTTGGAATGTACAGTTGTAAATAATCCTCTGGCTGAGCTGTGCCACATTCTGGTGTGAATTCAATGGATAACCACTTGACCGTGTCTGGAAAAGTGACTCTATAGTGGGATACTGTAGCAGGTTTATAAGGATGATCGCTTTCCAACCAGGTGTAATGATGACTAGTAGTAGTGGGTGTAGAAACGTGAGATTGAAGTTCACTGTCTTGAGATATTTCAGACGATCCCATTGTGGATAATAAATTAAGTGCCGCAACATGGGGTAATGTTTCTTGAATTAAAGTAAGAATTTGCACTCCGCTCTACAACAAAAAAAGAAAAAGAAAAAGAAATAATTAAATAAAATACTATATTAATCGTAATAATATATTGATCGTAAAATATATAAGATTGTTGGTCTTTACCCTGGGATCTGATGTAGCTAAAGGACTAATATGCGCCATAACCAATGGTAAAAGAGTCGTCACAAACGGCGCACTTCCAAGAACTTCGGTGGTTACTACTTCTTCTGCTTTTTCTCTGGCTAATGCGAAAATTTCGTTTGATCTTTGAATAATCGTAGTTGTCATTGCAAGAGCACATTTTTTTGCTTGCACCTCAGCCATCGCTTTACTTGTATGCTGACCATCAGAGTCTTGGGGATTTGAATAATAGAGAATGTGCGGTATTTGACCCCTGGTTTGAGTCGTACCTGAGAAAATAATGTATATATATTATCGTTATTGTTTAAATAATATTTCCTATGTAATAACGCACCATTAAAACTTAAAGAGCAAGCCGTGAAAGTAAACGTAGTTCCGTCAGGTCCTTTAACGACGCTTAAACCACCATCGCCATTACTTGTGCGTCCTCCACGATTCCTCAGTCTAATAGCGTACTTTACATTTTCCTTAATGGGCACAGGTTTATCAAATTTTAATTCTACTATGTCGTTAACGCAGTCATCTGGCCCGAAAGAACCTCGTGTAAAATCCAAACTACTCCAACGTTGAGTGTGAGATGGATCGTTGCCCGTGTTATTTTGCTACAAAATGTACGACACGATTGTGTTTACGACAATGAAACAATTACTTTCATTGCAAAAATTTAAAATAAATACTCACATCGTCGAGTAACTCCAACTCATAGTCATACATTCCAACACCTCCATAAATACCCACACCAGCGATCACAATACCAGATCTATCGACTGAAAAACAAATTGCGTCTGGGGAGCCGTTACCGGTATTCCACGATCTTGTTTGATTTACTCGCGTAAATCTCGAAGGTGTAGTATACATAAGTCTGCCACAGGCGGCCTGAAGTTCATCCTCGTTCCCACTAGATTGTGCCGCTAATTCAGCAACCACGCGCGCTAACAAATACGAACAATAAAGTACCAATTCCAACCGTGACTGAGTCTTTTTTCTACAAAGACTTTTCTTCACAGGGACTAGAATCAAATCTAACAGTCTTTCAAGCACGTCACGAAACGACCAGTTTAAAATCTCCTTGCCAGAACTTTCCACTTGAGATTTGTAACTAATTTGTTCGACTAAAATTGGATATTGATGACTTTCTGTTGAATTTATCATCAGTAAGCCCGTATTATCGGATGGACTGAGTTGCCGTTTTATACTATCAGTACTATCCATGATGTTATTTAGAATTGGAAATGTACATCGAAGACGAATAGTAGGACAGCACAGAGCAGCTAGAACAGCCGATAACAATCGATCTTTCGCAGATTCTCCCTGTTCCTGTAAAATACCACGAGTTGTTTTAAAAAAAATCCTCCAGCCAATAAAATTATGAGATACATACTCTGTCGATTTCTGACAGCAGCTCGCATAGACATGTCCATTTTAAATACGCTGTTGGATAAAATGCGTGATAGCAGGATACAAATGTTATATGGCATTCATCTAATATGCTATTTGTCATCTTGCTATTTACGACATTAGGACCTACAGAGATTATTATATTATAAAGATGAAAAGCAATATTTAAAATAAAGGACTATATTGCAAGCTTACTTTTGGTTGGTCGTGTTTTGCCTTTGCTTTTCGTATTTAACGGTACAGTATCGGATAAAATTTGATGTAACAATGCACGTACTTCACCGATGCATTCTGCTAACCGTACTGATTCAGCGGGAGTTTTTTTCCCCGCTATAAATCATTGATATTATTTAAATACAATATTTAATACAATTTAATATTTGATGTGCAATACGCTACATACCTTGATTAGGATAAATTTCATTAGTATAGATCCTAAGTAGTCGTAAACTAGCTCTACTAATGTAAATTAAACGTTCCACTTCAAATAATGCCTGAGTAGAAGTGGCATCATTTAACGTTGCTTTTAATGTATTCCAACTCCATTGAAGGAGAGATATTAATGATTGGAAACATTCCTAAAAGAAGAAAAAAAAAACATTTTTATTTATATTATTTTACATTTGATGTGAGAAGTAGATACGTACTTTGGTGACTGTTCTGCTGAATTCTCTTTTTAGGACATAAACTGGCTCAATTCGATCTCTTTGCCTATTAGAAGTTTGATTTTCGGGTGTAACAATTCGATATAATAATTGTGGTATTTGTCCGGCATTTACATCGGATCCATTATTGGATCTCTTCGAGGATTTAAAATAAAACATAACTCTAATGAAAAAGGAAAAAATTAGTATATCGCAAATCATAATACACTTTTTGAGTAAAAAAATTGATTTTACTAACTGGTCTTCTGCAGTGACCATTCCTTGACCACCAGAACCACAGTCGCTAGAAGGTCCACTAATTTTAGCCCATGCAACATACCACCTATTTGCTTGTAAAGGAATTGGTTCATAAAATAAAATAGAATATTTTTGTCTCGGTCCACATTCGTATGGTATTTCTTCAGATTCTGCTAGAAGTTCGCCATCATTTTCTTGATCTCCTCCATCCATTCCAATATCAAAGAGCTAAAATGTTATTTGATATAATTTTTAGCATAATATCACATAATTCATGATATGTATAATAAATAATACCCACTTTTATTTTTGCAGTGTATTCTCCCCGACCTCCAAACAATCCATATCCTCCTAATAAAATATCAGTGTCGGGCATAAATCTAATAGCCTCGATAGAATGTGCGGAATATCCCCAACCACCACCATGACCTAAAAATATACAGAATATATAGTATGAAAATATTTGAAAATTATTTTTACTGATCTTTTTTATACGCACTTTCAAATCTGTTGACTGTAACAAAATCTTCACGACTATATACTTTTCCATGTGTTGATTGATTACATTCATTCTCTTCTATTATAGTCAAATTTTCATTTTGTGCTTGTGCAAGAGTATCCAGACAACCCAATAAATGCATTGCAGCTTGAGAACGTGTTACAAAACAATTTGATACTACTGGTAATGCTAAGCCTGGACTCAAAATGGATGCTTCTAATCCAGGAATTAGTCTAGCTTCCGTTGATATAATATTATACAAACTTATTTCACTAGTTGTAGGGTTAAAAGTCCAAATGACATTATACAAAGGATCTAAACATGTCGCACAATTACTGAAATCAACTTGATCTGGTCCACTATAACTGTTACAAGTACCATCTCTTTTACTTATAACTAAACATTTGAAAGAATTTGCGTGATCAGTTTGATGTGGAATTAAAACTGAAACAAGTTTTTTTTTTATGTAATTAGATGTGTCTGGTAATATGATAATAGCGGAAGTATAATTTACAAAAGAGGACATACTTATGCAATTTTTATTTGCCATAACTGTACTTCTTGTTAAACTAATAGAATTTATTTCATCAATTTTGATGTAAGTTTGATCTCCACTTGCACCAATCCATGTTGCTCTTCTACCCCATTGAGGACCAATATTTGGAACTACATTTGGATAACTATGCCGGGGCTGTGTTCTATCAGAACGACGACTAACTTGCGGAGAAGAATTTGAGAGTTCATTTTGTCCATTCCACCAATTTATACCCAATTGTCCTTTCTGTATATAAAATATGTATATATCAAAATGTTTTTTCTTTTATTATTATGGACAATAGAATTTGATACAAACTTGATAAGCTCCAAATGTGAACACTTCCCCCTTTGATGTAAGTACGACAGTATGATTGCTTCCAGCAGCAACTTGTATTGCAATCCCTGATAATTTAACGTGAACTGCTCCACCATGTGCTACCAAATCTCCTACACCTAACTGACCGTATATGTTGCTACCGAACGTATAAACTTCCCCATTTTGTAAAAGTACCACTGCATATAACACAATATAATTGTTAAACTTCATTCTATAAACTTACTGAAAGAATATAAAATATATTTTTCAGTATTACCTGTATGATGCAAACCACACGATACTTGAACCACAGGACTTTCACTAGGTATAGGAACTCTAGCCGGTGGTATACTAGCAATTCTTGTAGCATCGCCTCGTTCAATATCACTTCCACCAATACCTTCCTCATTTATTAAATTAGTACTTAATCCTAATGCCATTTTTCCAGCAATTTTTTGTATCACACTTGGCCCAGCTATTTTATATAAAATTTATTGTTTTATTAGCCATTACAATTTAACTTAATTTTAAAATATATTCAATATATCTATTTTATATAGACATCTACCCAATCTTTGATTATTCGGACCTTTCATCTTCATTCCATATTTTGCAGTACTCGGACCTGCCTTCGTTCTCTGTTTCTGCTTTATTTCCCCCAGGCATCTCTGCAAATACTCCCGAAAATTTGAACTTGATCTACCTAAAATGCGACATCAATAATTTACAGAAATATTCAATTAATATTAATTTACTAATTTGAAATCAAAGATTTTTACCATTAGCGCAACTTTTCCTTGCGCAAGTACGACAACATCCACATTCCGCGCATCCACTATCCCCTTCACCACATCCACATTCCCTAAAAATACAGACTTTAATTTCTTATGTTATGTATATGATTCGATATACATACTGGCCTGGATTTCGATCTGGGCGTATACTGCTCAAGCACGATATACTGTAACCAGTGCATTCTCGGCATACTGTGCAAACCATGCAAACACGATGCCTCCATTGATGTAAACCTGGCGGACACATTCCTCTTGTTTCTTCCCAATCTTCAGTAGATTCCATGCCATCTAAATATATATAAAAGTATTAACTTTTTTTTTTATTAAAAAACGTTACAATTATATCATGTATAATTACCTTCTTCAGTTACTAAAAATTCTTCCTCTGCTGTACCTATCTCTACAGCAACCGAAGAGACATCTTTATTTATTGAATTATGAATTGTATTAAAATCTCTACCACATTGTCCTTTATTGTTAATTCCAAATGTGTATAAATGTCCTTTGTTAGTTAATGCCGCAGCATGAGCTTTGCCTAATGAAACGTGAACAACACAAACATCTCTGAGATCAGTAACTACTCCCGAAACTGGATCACTGTGCAAGGTATCTTTGCCAAACATCAGTAAAGAACCTTCCTTTGTAACTAATGCTGTTGATCCATTATTACAAGCAGCATTCACAATAAACTGTCCTTCTACTTTTGCTATCTTTTTTGGTTTAACTGGCTTAGGTTGTCGCCTAACTTTATCTAAGAATAAAAAATATATGAAGACATACTACATATATTATACATATTATAAATTTTACATTAATTAATAATATATTTACTATTATCACCATCTTCTCCGCGTCTGGCAGTACCAGCAAATAAAACTGAACCATCTTCCATAACCATTACGACATGTTGACCATCGTGACCAACTGCAAAATTTACAAGTCTTGGTCCTTTCCCAAGTGTTAGCTCTATCCATCTATTAGGCCTTGTGTTACTTTTCATACCAAGAGAAGTTCCTTTTCCACTGTACAGAACCTTCAAGAATACGATATGTATATTTCACATTTCTATATAATTTTTGAGGAACTAAAAAATTATAGTATGTTGCGTACTTTTCCAGATACAGTTTTTAATAATGCAAATTCTTTTCCTGCAGCAACTGTAGCTATTTCATCATCACAGCCTGGATTTAATGTATGAGTTGTTTGTTCTTCATCAAAAGCGGCATATCCAAAAACATCTACACATTTTCTTGCTAATTTTAACGGTAATTCTGATGCGACTGTTACTGGATTACTTAATGTATTTATTGTTCTGACTACAAAACCATCCTGTTAAAATTAATGACATAAAATTTATATATTTTTTTTAAATAATATAAATTTTTTAACTAGATCGAAAACAAAAACTAACGTCTTTTCCGGCAGTTATCATTCCTAAGCATTCGCCATCAGAAAACATAACAGAGGATGACCAATCACGACCTTCTAAAACAGCAATCTCCGTAACTGAAAGGGTTTCTGCATCAATAATTAGTAACTCGCTCTGTTTTCTCGGTGTATATTTAAAGTACAGCGTGTTCTAAAAAAAGTTAATTGTTAGGTATTAATATACATATAGTTGCACGTTACAAAACTAGTACTTAATTAAACTAACATTTGCATAACCAAGCCAACCCGTTTCTGTTGGATAAAAGTCCGCCTTATGAACGTACACATGACCCCAAATAGTTCCTCCATGTCCATTACCAATCTTCAATAATCCTCTACTTGTATGCAGATACAGGTACTTTCCATCACTCACAAAACTTCGTCCATTGAGTATTATATTATTTATCTCATTTGGTAACTTAAGCGTACAAGTATAAATCTTAGCACATTTAGGAACTCCATATGTAATCCAGTCTGGCCGTGCAAGTTTTCCAAGTAAAACGGCTTGTACACTTCTTTGTAAGGATGTTAATACACATGGCATCTGTAACATATAAATTGCAATCTGCAGTCTTAGAAAAGTATGCTGTAATACTATGAATTTGTAAAAGAATTTACTTGAATATTTTGAATTGCTAATGCTCTTGGACACATTAGTAAAGCCGCTATTGCTGCCAATAAACGACCGGTATCGCCTCTAACAACCACAAGACTCAATAAACAAGCACAAGCAACTGCAGTCAAATGACTGCCATCATTAGCAGCTGCTGACTCTGGGCCATGTGAAGTTGCAAGATCCAATAATAGATCAAAAAGTGGATCTATGAAAAAAAAAATAAAAATATTTAATATTTACCATAAAACAATAAGTATTTATATGCACATAATTTTTATGCATTACCAATAACATCATCTGGTTCAGATTTCAGGCCTTCCGGAAGTTGTCCTTGTAATACATCCAATAAAGCTGACAATGTTTTTGTACACAAAGCAGGTTCAATTGTTCTACTCTCTCTCATTAATGTAAAAACACTTCGTAAACCAATACCTACAATCTAAATATACTTAACCTTGTATATAATTCTGTCAATGTACATAATGTATAACTTTGAAGATTACCTTTGGTAAGCTCTGTATAGTTGATATTCTGTCTTCATCATCACTCTCTGTATCAATAGTTTCACTATGCTCTGGTGATGGTGGAGAATTACAATTTGATGCTCTATAAACTTCAGTTGATTTAATAAATCTCTCCAAAATAACATTTCTAACGCTAGCAAATACAGCAAATGCAGAAGCATTGCAGGATATTTGTATTTCTGGTGGATTATTGTAATTTACATCACTGCTCAAGTCAATCTGTAAACATTGAAGATACAGAATAATTCAAGTTAATTAATTCAAAGAAGAAAAATACCGATATAAAAAATAATTAATACCTTTTTTTTATCCCTTTTACGTACAGATTTATTTTTTTTACATTTCCTCCATTCTTCCTTATTTCTAAAAAACAAAATGTCTTGTAAATACAATATAAAATATCTTATAGATAACACTATTATTAACGACCGTCTATGACTAACATATTGACATTTATAAAGGAAAGTGTAAAAACAAACATATAAGAAAAACAAACATATAAGAAAAAAATGTTGTATCTTTATTTCTTTTAACAGACAACTATAATTGTATGTATCCGCAGATTATCATGTTAGATTAAATAAATAATTAACAATGACTAAATAATTCAAGATATCAGTTGCAAATTAATTTATAAATTAAGTTTCTACTTCGTCTGAAAAATGTCAAACTGACAACCTAACATAACATTAATAAACAAACAATTTTAGGTTATTTTACATATCTACGAAAATCATGATGTAATTTGATAATAGGGTAACATGGAATGACATATTTGGGGAAAATAATAATAGAATTATCAGAATTTTTGTCGGAATTATTGAGTTTGATAAATGACATATGAAGTCACCGCCAAAAGCGTCAAGTAAACAAAGCTGTAAGGAGGTTATATACATTTCGCACCTCTGTGCTTCAGCAATACTTCTAAAAAGGTCATAAAAGCATTTCACGTAATTCTCTGGTTCAGGTAGCAATCTTTCGTGATCTCCGGACACCATGTTGTACACAAAATTTTCAACGTACGAATCACCAATTCATTTTCGTAATACTATTGATCGTTGACATTCCCTCGCCTTCCCCATGTGATCGCATCACACTATTTATAAAAAGAGCCATTCGACGATTTCTATCAAAATATTTATTTATTGATATGTGATTTTAAATTCACATATATCAAATAATCTAATGACGTATTATTTTTGCAATATTCGAAAACAGCTAAAGATCCGCTTCTGCTGTATGTTAAGAAATTCGTCTTGAAAGTACCAGACTGACCGCGACTATTTTGCGATTTCGATTGTTCGATATACGATATCATTTTAATGCAGATTATCATTCGATATGGCGCTTATTCTTCAAATAAACTTTTACAACTCTAAATTCTACGAATAGAATTTACTGGCCAAATTTTGCATATGTTAAGATATTTATGAGTTTGTACATACTTAATACAACTTTATTATATACGCATGTAAAGTAATGTACGATGGATCTTTAAACGTTAGTTCTAAAATAAAACGTCCTTAAAACGTTTATATTCATTGTATATATGAATCCGAAATATAAAAAATAATTTATTTTACATTATTATTTTTCTCTTTTGTTTCACAAAGAATAGAATCTTTAAGATAAGTTAAATTTGATTTCGTTATTAGAAGATAAAATATACTCTTATACATGAAAAATCTATATGTTAATTGTTTTCGTCAGTATTTACGAAAGATTATATATTTATAAGCTACCTGTTATTGGATTGAAGGATTAATTATAAATGTTACATTCAAAATTTATGTTTTATAGAATTGCATTTTATAACAAGAACATTCAGCAATATATTTCTTGCAATGTAACAAAATAATATATTGATAAACGTTTTATCTTCTTGAAAATAGTTTAATTAAGTAAACGTTAAAAAGATATAATGACGTAAAAGGCTTATCTCATATATGATTTAGAATTGATCACCTCACGTAAAGTGTAGTATAGTGTGCATATCTTGTTATGCTGAGATTACTGTTTTGAAGATTATCGTGAACATAACCTAAGGAACACGATTTAAAGTGCAATTATACTTAAGTTTTATTTTATTGCAAAAGAAACGAGATGAATGTGATTTTATAAATTATTTAGTGAAACAGATAATTTATGAAAAAATTTATCACGAATTGAATAACAGAAAGAATTTAAAAATTGCACAGCTTTTTTCTATTCCGATAACAATACAACCAAATGACAGCTCTCAAGCACGTATGTAATATTTACACATACAGTTCGATAAGTTGTTTAAAAAGTTGTCATTAAAGTTTTTTTTATTTATAGGTAGACTATTTTAATAAATATATAATTATAATTGTAAGCTGATTTTTGCTTATTGCGTATCTCGATTGAAATTGCATTTATCTATGTATCTAGAAAGAATGACAAGAAAAGTCTATAAGAATATGAATAAAAATTTTAGTTAATTGTAATGAAGCAACGTGATTCTTGTGATATATTTTTAGTATGTATCATAGCAAAGCCTTGTATTTCTAAGGAAATTTAATCTTTATAGATTTATAGACAGACATGTTATAAGTATTGTTATTTTCAAAAAACAATATTGCTTTTAGTTACATTGGATATATCAGTTAATGATACACATGTCACTTGATTGTGTAAATATTACTTAGAAAATACATGTGATAGAATATCTTTAAAAGTATCATTATAAACGTGTGGGAATGGGCAATTGCTTGTGCAAAGATACGCCAGAACTTGAAATATATGATGGACATAATCATGCAGAGACTGAAAATACCATATTACCAGAATCAAGTGTAGGCACAGTTGCATCTGGTGATATGAGCACTACAACTTTTAAATTTCCAACTTCAGCAAACATTGATAAATTAGTACTTGAAACTCTCGGAGTAATTGGTTCTCTTGTTGATAAGTAAGTATTACAAATCATACAAATCCTAAGTTATTTCATATAATTATGTAACGTAATTTCATAACAATTATACACATATACACTTTACAAGTATAGGATTAGATTTATTAATTAATTAATATTATGCTCATCTAGTGAACAGGAACCACCACCTGCAATGTTAAAATTACATGCTATTGCCGATAAAGAAGATGGATGGATACAAGTTGTGAGTTCTATGGTTAATGTTATTCCTATGCATAATCCATTAGGTCCTTCAGTTATCACACTTCTATTGGATGATTGTCCATTACCATCGAAGGTATAATTCTATTATTATATATTACTTATTATATGATGATTATTGTAATTTATACTACAGATATTTTAACTCCTTAGGAATTAGTTTTGCGGTTATCACACATGTTTCAATTATCTCAAAAACTTGGAAATGTACAGACTAGTGCAACTCAACAACGTAACATTTGCGTGGTATTGGGTTGTATAGCAGAAAAGTTGGCTGGCCCAAGTAGCATTGCTATATTATCCGATGAAACATTGGACTATCTTATTTCAAACCTTGTAAGTATAATTATATGTATATGATTATAGATGTGAAATTTGTTTAAAAAAATTTGATTTATAATTTGCATATTATTTTAGAAGGAAGATATTGATCCTTATGTGGTATTATATTCATTAATAGCTTTGGAAAAATTTGCCCAAACAAGTGAGTATTAATTCCAGTAATTTCTACAAATAACAATATTCTTATTAATTTATATAATAAGAATATATTTTAAAAAGTGTAATATTATTACCAGGTGAGAATAAAATAACTATAAAGAAACGTTTAATGGCAGAAAAGCCAAATCCATTATTAGAATTAGAAAAATGGGCAACAGAAAATCATTATGTACGCCGCCAAGTAGGTTTTTGTGCACGATGGTGTTTAGATAATTTACGTAAGTATTGAAGAATTTTTATTATATGTGATACGCGTGATAGGTAATGGAGATTATACAATATAAAATATAGATATAAAGTATGTAATATATAATTATTTTATATATTAATATTAATTATTTTAACATTATAAATATGTATATTTCATTATTCTAGTTCTAATGGAAGGTAGGAAATATTCTCATGATTCAGTTGATATGACTGGTATTAATGTAATGTTAAACACGAAGGATGTAAGCGAGTACCTGAAAATATCACCTAATGGTTTAGAAGTAAGTTTTAGAAGAAATAATATAATATGTATTAAAAAATATTTATATATGATGAGATTTCTTATTATTTTTTATTGCATTTGTAGGCTCGGTGCGATGCATATTCATTTGAAAGCGTAAGATGTACATTTCAAGTAGACTCGGGAATCTGGTATTATGAAACACTTGTTATAACTACAGGCGTAATGCAAATTGGATGGGCTACAAAAGACAGCACGTTTTTGAATCACGTAAATTTTAACATTCGTAACATAATATAAACGATCACGACCCATATAAATTATTTTTGCGTATTTCGTTTTATTATTGTAGGAAGGGTATGGTATTGGTGATGATGAATATTCTTTGGCCTATGATGGTTGTCGCCGATTAATTTGGTATAATGCAAAAAGTGAGAAATATCATGATAGACCATGTTGGAAAGCTGGTGATATTTTGGGTTGTTTACTAGACTTGAATAAACTAGAAATAATATTCTCTATAAATGGTGTACCGCTAAAACCATGTGTTCAGGTTTTCAAAACAGTAAAGTATGTACATATTTATTTATGTGCTTTAATGTATTTAAATAAAACTTATCAATTAATGATCACGCTAAATATTCTAGGTCTGGATTTTTCGCAGCAGCCAGTTTTATGTCATTCCAACAATGTCTTTTTAATTTTGGGAATGTACCTTTTAAATATCCTCCTACCGATCGCGAATATCAGAAATTTAATGATTATGCTACTTTGAAGCCTGAGGATAAGGTTGTGCTTCCTAGACACATATATCTAGATCAATTGAGGAAACTTAGTGTTAGAGAGGACTCATGTACATTGTGTTTTGACCAAAGAGCTTCAGTAAGATTGCTCCCATGCAATCACAGGTATTGTATATAAATTAACTCAGTGTACTATTTTTTTTACATTGTAATTACAATGTAATTCTTAATATAAAACATATAAATTTTTCATTTATATTTCAGAGGATTCTGCCAAACGTGTTCGAATCAGCTAGTAGAGTGTCCAATGTGCAGAGCTACGATCGAAGAAGTAGCTATTGATAACACATGACACTACACAAGCGTACTGACATTTTTTAATACTCTTCCACTACCTTTCCTATATTATATAATTCTCAGGAATTATCGCGAGGTAATCACAATTACAACACATCATGTGTATCACATATTGAATATGGTTATAATATTTTATATATTTCTCTTCTTACAATACAGTATTTTAAATCAACAGAAGGACTATAAATCAATCACAGAAAGCAAAATTGCATTTAAATGTATCACACTTTTAAGATATATCATTCTGAATGTTGCATTCATATGTGTAGATATAACATACAAATTATTATATTACAAATTTAAATTACAGACAAATATCATCTTATATCTACCGGCTGTGCAAATTATTTTCTCTAGGTTTTATCTAAGTACATCTTACATCTAATTAGATGTCTAAAGTAAAATAGTGAGATAAAAATTTAAATATTTTTTTTACACTATACACATTCGAAAAAAGCAGGTAACATTTGCAATTTATATCTGAATTGCTACGAATGTTGTACATTTCCAATTTAGTGTTTGTGACTGGATCACAAATATGTAGACACTATTTTGTCTATGAACTTGAAGTTCTTTTCCGTTAAATTATAAAAGTTTGTATTATCTATATTTGTCAATATTGACAAACAAATAACTGAATTTGCGCTGTAAATGTAAGATTAATTGTAGAAAACTGTAAAATATTGATACCTTGTAGTATATATGGAAAGAACACACACATACACATATTATATTCTTGTGAAGACATAAAATGTTATCATATGTATAACTTTGCAAAATTTTTCTATAAATTCTGCTGATTTTTTTTAGAACCTCTCCTATTATTTAAAATAGTTCATTATTATTTATATATTTTAAATACGTATAAATTGTGCGTCTCTTCTATATATTTCTATTTATTAATTAAAAGGGTATCTTTACAATAATCATTCATATAATAATCAATATGATTAATAAATTTTCAGTTCACGTAATTAAGGAAATTAATAATTTTGAATATGAAACTTTTCACATTACATCGTGAATATATCTTTATATACAAGTTCGTAAATCATAATAAATGCAAAATTAATTAAAATTAATTTACCTTGTCTTTTTGTTGGTCGTCGAAGATTTTCTATTAATTTTTGATTTCATATTTCTAGTTAATCAAATCGTTTCCACCACGTGCAGTCAACGAACGAACCGTCCATGTTAACAAAATGAAACTGGTAATTTTTCAAAACATAAAGAACCGTTGAAACGAGAATTAAAAACGAGAATAAAAATATCGATATATTTGCAAGCAACATTAAAATACGATCTCTCGATTTGGAAAGTTAAGCGCGTGGTCACGAGAGCGCGCTGCAGTTTGTTACAAGATGGCGGGTGAGTGAGTGCCTGTGGATCGAACGAAGCTACCCAAAAACACGAGGGATTTTCAGCTAACTCGTGGTGTTTGTGGGTTTCAGATATATCCAACATCCAGAAAGAGAACCTGGACGATTCTGACGAAGGTGAGTACTGACACGGAAATATATTTTTGATGTTTGTAAATGTGCGCGGAACGGAAAGAGTATTCGGCACGGTGGCCCCACCATCGAAGCATGCCAGTGTCTGGTGTGCATGGCGGTGGCATGCTCGTAAACTCATATCCGTACATATAAGTACATTCTATCTTGCATAATATTTTGATCGGTCGGGTTTACTAACTTCATTATCGCGCGTAACAACACGATTCGGACATCATTGAACGGGTGTCACGTTGCAGTTTTGACTGTAACCCGTATGTCACGCCGTGATTCTCACATGCGCGACTAAGTCATGAGAGAGCCTCGATGGCGTTTTATCGGTTAGGGGGCGCCACGAAACGTGCCGCGCTGTGTTTACCTCGACCGCAGGCCGAAAAAAAAAGAAGAAAACAGAAAAAGGGCACGCGGTCGCTTTCGTCTTCATGTATTGTTCCCGTTCTTTTTCGCTTTTTTCACGGACGGATCGAAACATCATATATTCTTTTTCCCTCAATGTTTATACATTGCGAACTTTCCGATTTATAACCATGTCACTGATAGTTGACAAGTAGTAATTTTTTTGTTGTGTCCTTGTCTTAACGACTAACCACAATAGGGTTTATTTTGATTTTTTACACTTGGTGTATAGACATAGGAATATTCGAAACGAACAGATTCTTTTGTATCGTTCGATTGTGTAATGACAAGAACATTTCTTTATATATGAAGATACTACGGGACGAAAATAAAGTAAAATTTTTTAAATTCCAAGTTCTGCTCTACGTGTAATTTCTTTTACATCTGTGTAATGATTTCAGAAACCGATTAGATCAAACGGAATAAAAGTATCCTGCGGGGCTGAAGTAAACAGAGTTAATGCGCGGTTATTCGCCTATCGGGGTTACTGATCTTTCGACTTCCCATTTGCTAGTGCCATCTGTCGCATGTAAAACCAAACTGCATTATTAACTTTCAATAGAGCTTTTCCCGTAGAATTTTCAAACGTATTTCCAAACATAGCATCGACATACGTAACCGAAATGTCGAAATTTGTAGCGTTTTGTAAATTCGATCAAATACCGATATCTATCGATAATATACGATACCTTATGAATGAGATACGTTGACGAAGTATGTATACGATGCGTGAATCCTTATCAGAGCCTGTTGGACCTCTGGGCCGATAAAATCGACGCTCTGCGTATATAGGGCATCTACCTTTCCTTCTTTTTCCCTCTCATTCCCATACACACAATTCTCACCAACTGTTGCTGCTAACTCACAGTTGGTTCTAATCGACTTTATCAAACATTCCAGAGGTCGTTTATCAACTTGGCTCACTTGTATTTCCAAGCGCGACTAAATAGAACAATATTGAATCCTGTGCCCTTCTATCCTCGAGGCAATGACCTGATCTAAAGTCGTATCGATCACCGAGACCGTTACACGAATATCGTGTCGATGAACTATTTTATCAATTCATGTCTTTTTTTTTTTTTTTTGCTCCATCGATCGTTATGGCGTTAGTCACAAATCTAATGAAATAATTCGCAATTCGTTCACACAATCATTCGTATTCGGGAATCATTTAACAACGATTCATCTAAATCCTAAGAAATCGTTGTTTATCGATTCAACGCGCAGGTTGTTACGTGAGTAATCCTTTGCGATTCATAACTCGTGTATCCTATTTGATAACGTGCAACGGTAGCACGTGACACACCACTTCCTGATTCATACTTCCGACTTGAACGTTCATTCGATTATCAACTTAGCGCACGTACAATTTTTTTTACGACTTTCGCGTATTCTGCACGTTTCGTTCAGTCTCGTACGAATCCCATTTACTCGAAGACTGTCTTTAGTGAATAATGGTGATCAACCATCGACGAAGGAGAGACTAGAGATGACGAAATTTCGTGTCTCACGTTCTGTATTGTTTGTCACGAGCTCAAAAAAAAAAAAAGGTCACAATGTTTCTTACGCCCTCTACGATTTTCTACAGAGAATGCAGTAATTCAACACAATCGTCGAAGACGATAAAATCAATAGTCATAAAAATATTACATTCTTAAAGAAAAAAATTTATCGCTTAATAATTCATTGCGATAAAATATCTGTATAAGATAAATCTCTAGCTTGTTTTTATGTATTTTTATTATTATTATTATTATTATTATTATTATTATGTAATATGTAGTATTCTTATTTATATTTATGTTACATGTATATGTAATTGTATACGTATTGTATAGTTGTATACATATTTATATTTATATTACATATATATATATATATATATATATATATATATATAATTGTATACATATATATATATATATAATTGTATACATATTGTTTGAGTTACAAGTAAATATAGAAAATTTGATTTGGCAAGCGATTTTTGCTCTATTCTGTACAAAATTCTCATTTTACAGATATTGCAATTGAAAGTTTTGAATTTTATTTATGAACAATTTATTTTTTTTCTATCGAACATTTTATAAAAAGAAACATTAAATTCCATGAGATTATTTCTAAATTTTTCTTCTTGTTCTATTGTTCAATAAAAGGAGAACCTCGGATAGATCGAAATTGTATCCAGGTACAATGAACCAATGATCTATGTCATGTAATTATAAATATAATTTCATGGCAAAAAAATTTAGTTCAAATTATTTTATTTCCACTATTAATGTTGTTCTCTTACTCTATACTGAATCGATAACGTCCGTAGAGGCACGAAAGGGGTAAGAAGGAGTCATCACACCTCTCAAATCGTGAGACACGAAAAAGCATTGCATGTCAGATTTATTTATTTCATTCTTCGTCGATTCTTCGACTTATTTCGAAGCGTTGATACAATTGCACGCAATTGAACGAAACACGTTTGCCAAATTTTTCAAAGTCGGATATATGACGATGGAAGCCACGACAAGCAATAGTAATCAGTCGCGCGATTATGCAAATGATTCGGTGACTGACTGTAACAGCTAGCGAGTCGAATGTTGCTCAGGTATCAATGAATCCTTCTTTTCATTTGTATTGCAATACATCGTCACGTTCGCCGATTTCTTCTGTGATTTTTGTCTAGATACAAAACATTTTCGTTGTGATTTAACTTCTGAATCACTGATAATAGATCGAATATAGTTTATATTCGATTTATATTCGAACCGAATTAGGTCACTTATAATAATCCTAGGTTATTTAATTATCATTTCTACTCTATATTTTACACTATACATTTTCTATTGATCATTTTTATAATACATGAAATATCAAATGAAACAGTCTGAAACTAATTAACTTAATCTGACCTGTTATAGATTACCTACGATCCAATACTAATTGAGGGTTAAACTCGAAGAAATAAGTGCTCTGAATGTTTGAAAACGATTTACAAGCTTGTCGACCGCTTCTCATTGAAGGTATATACAGGATGACCGATCATAACCGACGCGACGAGATCGATCGAACTCCAACAGGTACGAGAGTTTAGCGAATCCTTGCGAAACATTTGCCGCGAAGAAAGGGAGCAGTCTATTTAACTGGCGTGTACGTTGCTCCCCATTCTGTGTTTGCGTTTATCGGCAAAGTGATCTCTTTCTCTCTTTTCTTTCTTTTTCTTTCTTTCTTTCCTCTTTCTTCCCTCCGTTTGCCGGTTTGACGTCGACGTCGGGTGAAGAGGATAGAAGAGACGGATAAAAAAAAAAAAAAAAAAAGAAAAGAAAGAAAAGGAGAGGGAGAGAGAGAGAAAGAGAGAGAGACATAGGACGAATATATAGGTGGATATACAGAGAAACTTTAATTTCTTGGCATTGTGAGGAGTTCCTTGCCCTTTCAGCCTTTTCAGTTCGGTGGTCTGTTTTTGATAGGAGGCCACGTCGTCTAGACACACCGGGGGTTGCCCAGCTTTTATAATCGCAACGAAATGCACCCCTCCGTGCTCGGCGCAAAAATACCGGTTTTTTTTCTCTCTGATTTTCTCTCTCTCTCTCTCTCTATTTATCTATCTATCTATTTCTCTCTTCCCCTCTCAACGTTGAATTTCTCTACCCCTTTTAACCTCGTCACCCCTTCGTTCCGTAGCGTCGTGCCACCGCGTTACATTAAAATGATTTATTCTCTTTATTAAATTCGCATTCTAGGCTACGAGAACGCATTCTCGACTGAATCGAATCTTGAGACCGGATGCGACCAACGATATGTATGTGTCTCCTCCGGTGGCGGCGACCTGCCTCCATGCCTTAATCGTATACAGGATACTCGTTCCTTTTTCTCGAAAGGGATAGTCAAAGGTCACGGAGGGGCATAAATTTTTGTATCCTCTTTTTACCCAAGAAGATACTATATCTCGTTAGCGATCGTAACCGTATTTACTCTCCTATCGTATCGGTTGCCTTCGTTTAATCGTCAACATTTACCCTCGTTATAGATTGTTGACAGATAATTCGTTGAGAAAAACGGATCGTTCTGATGATAAACTTACTGCTTAGTGAGTTGGTAAGATAAATAGAGTCATATATATGTTCTGCTTGAAATAAAGTCACGTGTATTCTCTGTTTTCTTGCACTTTAACCCTTTCACTGCTAAAGGCGTATATATATATATACACACCCTCACAAGTCGGTCCATATACACGAAAGGCGTATCTATACGCTCTCACACGTCTATCAATATATACGAATGCCGTAAATATACGCCCTAAAGGGGACACGACCCAGGCAGCACCATAAATAATAAAATAAATATAGATCAAATACTGGATATTTTTAATTTATTTGCAATTATGTATTTTTTCAACCTCTAAGAATAGTATCCAAATCTCCAGATACTGTTTTGTTTAGTAGTCAGTGGACAACCAGGCGTAACGCCTAACAGTAGAATATCGCGCCGTCTATACTGATGGTTCGTTCCGAAAGTGCGCCGCAGTGAAAAGGTTAACACTGAACGTCATCTAACGATCCGATATTTAGCGACTATCGAAACATTCCCTGGAATATATTAAACGATAATTCAACTTTCTATTCAAGAACTTTCTACTGTACAAACAATCAAACGATTTGAAAGCCCCTCGTTATCAAAGTGGTTATTGAAACGTCCCCTAAAATGTATTACTGATCCCGCAAAATGAAAAATGTCGGGCATAGTTGAAATAGTTCCAGTCGTTCCGTTGAAGAATCTTTCGACAGCGCGATCTAATCGTTTAAAAAAAAAAAGTTCGTTATCCGCCGATCGCAAAGTTGCGCAAATTTTCATCCCCCTCGTTCCGGGCGGATGCTACGAGCCGAGTAGTGGCGCCGCCTGTCGTCAGAACGGACGCTCGAATGGCGGCCCGATTATTACATGACATTCCTCGAATACCGTCCAGACCTCCCTCGTCTCCACCGTCGAGCATAGATTCCTTCTTCTTCGTCCCACCTTCTAGTTCTCCCCCTTGTGAATTTCTTTCTCTCTGTCTTTTACATCCCCGTACGTGGCCACGTTAAGCCTTCCTCCTATCTCCGTCTCCGAGGGTAGATCTCTCCTAAGAGGCAAAAGGCTTCGGGCCTTCCAAAATAGGCCCGCGATACGAATGATAAAAGCATCCCCTTCTGCTTCCTCTACACGCTACTGCCTCCATCCACGCGCCATTTCTCTCCCCCTCGACGCCTCCGACGCCCCTCTCTCCAAGGCGTCTTCGCTTCCTTTGCATCCTGCCATCGCGGAGGAAGCACGATCGAGAATCAGCCGCGCCCTGTCGAGTGGGAAACACGTCTGGACCGCGATATTCCGCCACAACGGTTACGCGAAAAGAAAAGAGAAAAGAATAATCGTAGAATCGTAGAAGAGAAGATTCAAATTTCAACTGGCTTTCAATAAATTTCTCGCGATGTTTCTTCAGAGAATCTACTTTTTCTCGAATCTTTCTACCCTGACGATGGTTTTGGAAATATTCGACGTAATTTTCTTCTGGGATTTTTCTCGCGTCACGGACGACGATTTTAAAGAGAACGTGTCTCGAGACAAAGAGATATTTCATCACAATTATATTCTCAATGATCAGTTTCGAAGTTCAAAGAGAAAGTTCCTTCCTAGTTTTGATTACAGTTATCTTTGTTTCGTATAGTGATTACCGGTAAAAGACTAAACGCATTAGTGCAAATAGACGGCAGCAATGACGACAACGACGACGACGACGACGACGACGACGCCGGACGCGGTGGCAGTTGCGAGCTATACGATCGATTCGCGACCGCCTTCTATTGTCGCTCGTTCTCTGTGTGTAAGGGTTTGCAGCAACCCTCCCCCGGAGAAGGACGCTGGCTGATACCCCGTTAGAGAAAGGGAAAAGACCGCGGCAGAGAGAAAGAGAGACAGAGAGAGAGAGAGAGAGAGAAAGAGAGAAAGTGACGGTAGTAGAGATAGTACGATTCCTCGTAAGCCACGAGCAAACCCATTCATAAAGACGAGACCGTGACTAACGAGTAAGGAGAAACGAGCGCGAGCCTGCTTCTCTCTGTCTTCGCTTTCCCCTCCCTTCTTCTTTACTTTCATCTTCGTGCTTTCTCTCTCTTTTTCCCCCGTATCGATTTCCTTTTTCCATCGGCTTCCTTTCTCCCCGGGTGTTATCGCGCCCGATAACGAGTCGAATTTTTCCCCCTGCTTGTTTCTCCTTTCCGTTTTCCCTGTTACTCCGTCGCGCGTCGTCTTCTTCGATTTCAACGCCGGTGGTTAATTAAAAATCTCTTTCCCGCGACGAGATCCGCCATTTCGCGAGACCATATGCAGTCGGAGAGAAAAAAGAAGAAACGAGAGTGCGCGTGCCAGAAAAGATCGGAATAGATTGTACGAGGTTCGGCGCGCGCGCACTCGAATTCGATTTCCCTCGGAAACGATCGGTCACGAGTTTCGGACAGTTGGAACAGGAAACCATTGTTGCGTTCGTCCACAAAAAAATAAAGACAATAAAAATTGTAAGCACGCAGTAAGAAAAGAAAGGAGTCGCGAACCGAGGAATGTCGCGTAAGCCTATCTGGTCTCGTTCAATCACGCGGACCGACTTCCGGAAACATCATCGATGACCACCGGTGATGTCGCTCGGTCCTTTTTCTGTCTATCACCGTTCTCAGAGGAGAAGCTTCCCGCGTGTCGCCGAGCTGTCGGTAACGGCCGGAAGATTCGAGCCTTAGCCACTTGCGCTCTGGCAATTGATTGCGGACCATAACGAGTGACCAAACCGTATACAATTCACAACAATTCGTCGCTTTCTTTTTGAACTCGACGGGATAGAAATGATTGAGGAGTAATGAATTTATTATTTATTACTGAGAAAATATTACAACTTTTGGAACAAAAAAGCTGGCACGTCCATTCCAGCGCAAGAGATTAAATGCGGAGTGAGAATTCTTTCGCGACTGACTCGCGCGATACGTAGATGGCAAACGAGTCGCCTTCTTTCTCACCTCGTTGATACTCTCGATCGCTGGGTCATCCTTTTTCTTCTTCTTCTTCTTCTTCCCTCTCGCGTTGTATCGACAATGTTTTCTTATATTTTGTGGCGTCGAGCCACTTAAGAGACTGTTTAAGGCATTTTTCTCTCGATCCACGGAACAAGGGGGAAGAAGCTTTCAGCAGGCGGGATATACCGTGGGATAGCCACGGACGATAACGCGGACGCGAAACATCTTACCTGATCGGGAAATATCGAGATAACCCGCCGAGAGGGACTTTATTACGACACCGGGGGAAAGTTTTGATTGGGTTACAAAACTCGTTCGCCGAGGGATCGATGGATACCTCGGAAACGGAAAAGCTCGATGTAAACGCACCCTCCTTTCGCCGTTCTCGCTGCGTCCTCTTCCGTCTCTCCTCGTCCGCCCGACAACCCCGGCCTTGGCCCAACGTTCGATGAAAACCAACCAGCCCTTCGCTCGCTTTCGGGCATTGCACGGGGCGAACAGGAAAGAGCGGAGGCGGAAGAGGAGGAGGAGAGAGAAAAAGTACAAACGGAGGGCGAGAGAGGAAAAAACAATTTAGCTAATTTTTCTGCCGCATACAAGGGCACTGGGACAACCACCGCGAGACTAAAGCGCCAACCCCACCATTTTCGTCCATTCAGTCGCCCTTCAAAGGGACGAAAGGTATGCGCTCAACTTTTATCTCGCCGAAATCGTCGAGCCACGCGAATCTACCAAAGTACCTTTCCACTCCTCGTGAAACTGGAACTTCGTTTCTGCATAGTTTCCAACTTGGTTCTCTTTTTCCTCCGTTAACTTTCCGATTTTCACCTGTTAACTGATGAATTTTTTTCATCGACTCTTTGCGAACGAATCGCACCAGCGAGGAGAAAAATGCGATTCTCTAGGATCCGTGGTCTTTCAATTTTCGAGGCTGCGCCATTATTCGCTTTCCGCTCGCATTCGTCCTCGTTGCATTTTACAGTTTCTTCTTCGATGAAGTATCTAGTTACCGATACTTGATCGCGTAATTATTACCGCATACGTGACTTTTGTGGACTGTTGGCGAGCCTTAACGCTCACGTAGGCGGCTCGTAACGTCCGATTTTGCTATCGAACGAACGTGCTGCAGAAACAAAATCGGTCGGCCGGTTAAGGGATAAAACGGCAGAGGGTTCGGATGATGGTGGTGGTGGCTTGAATCACGACGATAACGCGTATCGATAACACCGATGGGAGTCGGTTTAAAGCGTGGTGTCGAGCCGAGGTGTCCCCCATTAATCAAATCCAAAAGATGGTGAACGAACGTTGAACGTAATCTAAAAATACGGTCGTACGATGTGTACAGAGGAGCGTGTACGTTATCAGCAACCTTTACAGCAGGAGACAGAGATGAAAAGAGAATGAGAGAAAAGGCGGATTACATGTCGTAACATTTTTCTTCTCGTCACACTTCCGTCTCTCCTCCGTTTTCTTCTCGTTCCACCTCGAACACGAAAATAGGAAGGCACACTTCGTGTTTCCTTCCTCTCTTCTTTCTTTTCGGGGCCGATCGGTCCGATTAGGCAGCGCGCGTGCAAACGTGGAAACCGACAAGCTTCTCAATGGACGAGCCTGGCATTCCTCGTCTCTTTTTCAGCCACGTGTCGCTTGCGTGTCGCACTGCCCATATGCATTCCACGTGCGGGTGCGTAAGGTGTAAATAAAATTCCAGACGTAGGTGGGTAGGTTCCTACTTGTGTGTCGTCGAGGAAAATTTGTGCCCCGCGTTATCCCCCGATGACGTGCACCGTGTGCACAACCGCCGTGTTCGACAACGGAATTATCGTCGCGTTAAAGTTTTAACGATACGCGTCTGTATTTGGAAACGATGACGAACGTTGAAAATACGACGACAGAGCAGAGAGAGAGAGAGAGAGAGAGAGAGTCGCGAATAAAACGCTCCGGTATCGAGCGTATTTCGTCACCGGGAAGTAATTACGTCACTGTCGGGCGCGATGAGATCTCGCGCATCAGCCAAAGAGAGAGAGAGAGAGAGAGGAGGAAATCGATCGGCACCGTATAAGTCGAACGTCATTTCATGTATTTTTAAAGCTTTTTCCCTCCCTCCCGTTCTGTCTGACGATTTAAGCGGCGGGTGGCCAGTGACGAAAGCGAGCCCGGACGATGGAGATCGAGGTCAAAGCTCGAAGCGGCACGAGAGATTTCGTCGCTGGAATGCGCCCGGTTCCCGCGCAATTGTTGCGACAATTTAACGCCGTTGTCTCCATCTCCTCCTTCGTTATCTCGCCAACAAGTTAATCTTTATAAATAGCTCGAGCCACGAGGTTATATTTAATCCTGACCCTCGCGGACGCTGTTTCTGCCTGTTTGATACCTCTTCGTTTCCCCCATCTCTCCCTGCCAGTCTCGCGCGTCTTTGAACAAGCTTCTGGAAAATCGGCGCGCGTCCTCGTACATCTTTGCCGCTCGCGAGATTCTCCCAGAAAGAGAGAGAGAAAGAGAGTGTGTGTGTGTGTGTGTGAGAGAGAGGAATCTTTTAGGCGAATATAAAGTCACACCAGATGGAAGAATAAGACGCGTGACAGAACGTTCATTAAGCCGAGGTAATTACGGCGGACGGACATCCGCTGTACGATGAAATAATTTATTGAAATTTCTCTCGGCGACCTTTCCACCCGATTTCTGACCCGATTCTCCCAAATATCATCTACTCGCCCGGAACTAGCCCACCTTTCTGAATAATAGAGAAGCTTCTCTCGCGAATATCCATCCATCCCGCGATGGGATGAACCGAGAGCCGTTTTTATCGTCGTTACCCATTTCCCGCCTGCTTTTCCCCTCTTTCTCGTCTTTTCTTGTTCGACGTCGTTCCTCATGGACCTTCGGCTAACCTAAATTCAGACACGATTGCTAATCGATCGGTCTTGCACGCTTCGCTCCTTCTTTCTCCCCCTTTTTTTTCTTTTTTTCTTTTTTCTTTTTCCCCCCCGCGTTCTAGATAGACGTAGTTCTCTGTCGAGTCGGAAAATTTCGCGCGATCGATCGATTTGCCGTTCTAATTTCGATTCGAGGCTGTGGGTCTGGAAAACCAACCGGGTTCTTCCACCAGTGAATTTCATTTGCCAAGGACTTGGTCGCGATTTGTCGCGTGTCATCGGTCGAGAAGTCGATTCTCGTCTCGCGAAAGCGGATTCTGACGAACGGAGGCTAGAAAAGTCCGCGCGAATTAATCTTGGAGCTCGACCGACAATAAAACCGGACTGTCCTTACATTCCTGGGCAGTGTGTCGCCTGCTATTTTAAGCCCGGAGTTTAATAAACTTACGTCTCTTAATTAGACCTACTTCTCTCCTCCTCTATCGTCTTCTCTCTCTTTCTGCGCGTCTGCATCTGACTCGAACCAACCTCCTTGATCCGGTCGTTGTCTCTCGATCGTTAGCACGTACTGTCGAAACCGTAAAATTCCGGTTTATCTGGATCTTGCTCAAAACGGTTAGACCTTTCGTGAAATCGGCGCATTGAAAATTGCTGTACGTACCAAATATAAAAGGCACTGTACTTTTGTGTATTTTTTTTTTACCGTGCATTCTTTAAAATCCACGGTCTCGTATCTCTTTAAACAGTCTCAATTCGTATCATTAGTGACTATAAATTACTCTGAATATCTTCAGTTTTATTGGATTTTATTACTAATCTCTCCGTCGCGGAGAATGTGATACACAAAGCAAAATTAACTAGCCGCAATTTCCGTGATCCAACATAAATTATCTGCAATCATTTGTAAACGTGAAGGGAATTTTTATTACATTATCGTGCCTCGTAGAACTCTTTCGCTTGTATTTGCTCGCAGTAACACAGACGATCATTCGCCAACTGTTTTGATCAGTGTACACTAATACATTTTTTTCGCCAAGTGTTTCTTTTTTTTTTTTTTTTTCTCGCTTCGATTTATCTTTATCCGACTGCGTGAAGGGAGAACGATGTTCGGAATTTTTATATTTCGAAGGTAGCTAGGTACATCGTCGAAACGCGCCGAGATTAGATTAGGGATTTACGCTTCGACGAGGAAAATTACTCGTTGCGAAACGTTACGAAACGCGCGCCCTCCGAATTATTTTTTACTCCGTTTTCTTCGACTCGGTGCGACATTTTTTTTTCATCCGTTCGTTCGTCTTCAACGTGCAACGAAGAAAGCAATTAAAGACACAACGATAACCATCTCGTTGCACTTTCAAACGAAATATCATACCTCCTACGTGCCGATTTATTGTACGCGCAATGAAAAATCGTCCACGATATTTACTCACGGCAGAGTACTCGCGAGGTATTCCGTTCTCTCGTGCTTTTTTTTTTTTTTTTTCTTCCTTCTTTCTCTGTTCGCTGTCGCTGTTCCGCTCGCAGTGCCACGCGAGTTTACGTGCACGTTGTATCACGGCACTGCGCAGCGTACGCTCGCTATTCTATGATACAATCAATGAATGACTGACTGCGTGCTGTGACGTGGCTGCGCTGGTGACCGTGATGACTTATCTCGAGTTCTCTTTCCCTTTTACTTCGCGCTTGTACATTCATTCTTTTCTTTTCTTTTCTTTTTTTTTTTCCGAACGATCAATCGCACGTATTCCGGTGCAATACAAATTCAAATTTGAAATTAAAATTGATGTTTATTACGACGCAGCTGCGAAGCAAATTTCTCTCGATAACGTTTCGAGATATTTCGCCGGCGAGTCGGGATAATTTTCAAATTTTCTACAAACATCTACGATGAAAAAAGAAAAGATCGTTCTAGGAAACGCTAATCTCGATAAAAATTGTGCCTGAAAGGGGCAAATTTCTACAGAGAAGCCCTCCCCCCCGTTACCAGTTCTCGTGCCACAAATTCTTCGCGCGGACCGTTTAGCCGAGTGTGATTTTATTGGAGACACCGGGCGAACGATCGAGAAAACGTGCGGCCAGAGAAAGAGAGAGAAAGAGGAAAAGGAATCAACATGGAGTACACACGCGGCGAAAGAGAAAGAGAAAGCCGAATAAACGTTCCCGACAAAGCGTGTGTCTTTCTACTCTCGGTAGTTTCCTCCGTTTGTCCTCGCTTTTATATTCTTCCTTTCTCCTTTCATCCGGTGCACATTAGCGACGTAAAACGCACGACAGATCGCAATCAATGAACGACGGTGTGCTCACTGACCGTGATGACTTTTCTTATCTATCTTGGTCTCTCCATTCTTCCTCTCTTTTCCAACCGTATTTTTTCCCTGTTTCTTTCACGTAATTCTCCACATCTGTTTCTCTGTTCTCTCCTTCTCTCTCTTTTCAAATTCTTTCAAATCCTTTGTGTGCTCGTACTTGCCTCTCGCTTACTCGAGCTGTCTTTTCCTTTCTTTCTTCATTCGTTTATCTACTCTGGCTCACCCTCTTCCACACTTTCATCCAGTTCGCATTGCACACGATGCGTACGCTGATGCAAATATGAGAAGGAAGTGCTTACACTCGCTCTTATCGCGGCAACGGTGCCGAAAAGGTGTTCCTAACGAGCGGTGGATCCTGCCTCCGTGTTGGATGCAAAAAAGAGCGGAGAGATTTTAACCACTTGTAGAATTTCTTGTCCCAAAATTGCAATATTCTCTCAGTTTTAAGTATATTTAAGTATTATCCAGGCGAAACAAACAATAAATTTATTACTTGTCAATAGTTTCTATCCATAGTGATGTCATATCGACGAGTTCAAAGAGAAAGCGACGAGTTATCGTATACGGTTTTGGTCACTCGTTATGGTCCGCAATCAGCGCAGGTGGTTAAAAATGCAATTAGAAAATATGTTAATCGACTAATCTTGGTTTGGACAATAAGGACTCTCTCTTGAGCTCAGATTTCTCTTTTGCCTCGAATCATTTTCTTCAACTTTGTTCGGCATGCGACTGATTTCCGGAACGCCATCACTTGACCTTTAATTTCATTTTTAGGAGATAAAGGGGATGAAGATAGACTATTTGAGAGACAGAGAAATTGTCAAGCTCGTTGTCGAATCGTGATTTATTCAGTATGCTATTACATTCGATAATATATGTTAAGGTGACGTTTACTCGCTCGTTTCACGAACGACAAACGTCGGGGAACGTTTCGGTGGGATTCTCGTGGAATCAGGGGCAAAAGTCGGCCAATTGATAGCGATGAATATCGAAGGCGTGGTCGCAAATATAGATGGAAAGCTCGAGCGACTTGTTTGTGTCTATAGAATACGTGTCGTTATTTCGAATTTCACGAGGTAAGATCGATGGAAGATACCAGTAAATCGGATAAATCTCTGACGAGTTGCAAGTTGAATTCTGATCGAAGTAATGTAAGCTGGAATTTTCAAGGAGAAATGACCCTCTTTTGTAAATATAACAAACGGCATATATTATTGATCTAACTTGAAAGTTTTGAAAATTTTCTTCGCTATTGCATTTAATCGGTATGCCATTACAAAAATGTCTGATGCCTTATTTATAACTAGACTGTGTATATTTGAAGGCGTGCAATATACACAAAAATATATAATATATTATAAAATGGGCATTTTATTGTTTAGCAGATGAAATGAATTTTTTTGTTCATTATTTTAATTATGTTAGTGATGCAAAATGCATAAAAATTCACGGTCTCTATTTAGAGCAATGATTAGCTTCCAAATTTGAAATTGGAGTAAATAACTTCAGTTATTTATCTTTTTTTTTTTTTTTTTTTCTTTTTTTGTAAGTAAAACTTTCGCTTCCAAAATCTAACGCTTAATCTTACCTCTGCCTCGATCTGACCTCTCATACGTCAGAGAAACACGAACGCGTGTCTCGTTAAATCTTTGGTACGTAACAAGAAATTATAATACAGAATCTCTCTCCTTCTTTTTTTCTTTTTAACATTCAATCTCACGTACATTTCCATATGTAGCTACGTAGCATTACCGTGCGATGCAATACGAGATCTGCCAACATCAAACGAACCCTCGCGTCGTATCGAATACAGAAACAAGTGCTGCAATCATCCGTAGGGAATGCAATTTCGTAACCCGGTGCCAGCGAAATACACGCATACTCAATTAAATTCTACAATTATTTTTCCATCAAGAGAAAGAGCTTTATACTATAGAAAATTATTGTAACCGTAGAATCTCGCTCCGCTCGCACCGCGAATAATACCTGCCCTGTGCAATTACAAACGACCGAAGCTGTGGTTGAATGCATATTCCGGCTAATACAAATGTATCTGGACAATTAAAAATATCCGGCAGATTCTTACGACTGTGTGTGCATTTAAATCGTCGGATGCGTTTCGTTCGTCGGCGCGATTAAACGTGTAAATTCTTATCGGCGCATGGTGCATTTCGATCTTGAGACGTATATACACGTCTCACTGTAATCGCGAACATGTCTTAGGCTAGGAATTTGTCGAAAAAAAAAAAAAATTCGAAGATACTCGTGTATATCGCAGCGGAAATTGTAACGGAAACTGGAGACAACTCCAACCAGGATGAAATATTACACTTGCATCCACGAGTTAACCGCTCGTCTTGTATAATCCGATCAGACCTGCGGATTTCTGTGCGTTTGTGCGAGGAATGCGCATGACGCGCGGAAAAATAAATTTCCTGCCTCGGCTCTGCCTTTCATTTAGTGCAGCTTAATCACGATCGACGCGAACGCGAATGTCAAAACTCGTCGGAGTCGTCGAATGATTAGTACGATTCGAATTCGAGATTCAGAGTACAAATGCGCGATGACGCGCGGGGAGAGATTCAAGACGACGGAACTATCAGGGTGTACTGTGTTACGATCGTGCGGATTCTACCAAAAAGAAAAGGAAAGGAAAGAAGAAAACTGAACGACCGACTGAATCGGACTCGGATCGAGAGATTTGAGAGAACAATGCGCCGAGAGCAAGTACGCGGATCGTACTTCGACGATGGAGGCCGAAGACGAGTAACGGGGCCGACTAACCGAAGTGGAATAGTGGTATAGCGGTCGCGTGGTGGCGTGTGGTGGTGGTTGACGGCGTCGTCGTCGGTGACTATCGATCGGTGGCGGGCGTCGGCGTCGGTGCCACGCGGTGGCGCCCCCGTCGTCGGTCCGACGACGGCGACGGCGCTCTGCCACGGTCGTCCGCCCCTGGGGGGCGACGAAGAGGGCGGTGGGGGCAGCGACACGCAGACCAATCATGCCTTTGGTGGAGCCGGCAGAGGCCCGGCGTGTACGTGAGGCCGTTACACTAAATGCGGATTTATCAGTCGACGAGTGGCGTTCTTACCGTAAAACTTTTCGTTACTCTCGAGATCCACGCCGTTGAGTCATCCTCCTCCACTTCTTCTCCTTCTTTCCTTCTTTTTCGCCGTGGTCACGCGAGAGAAAGACACGCTCGCGGGTGGCACTCGCGCGAACAGTGGTTCCCCGTTCCCGAAACGCGATCGAGCAATTCCGCCAAGGCGTTCCCGCTGCGCCCCCTTTTTTTTATTTTTTTTTTTTTTTAATTCCGCGGGGGGCGTTGGAGAACGCGACAGCCGGGGAGGATGCTGCGTCCTTCAGGATCAGACCTCGACGAAAAGACCCACGTTACTCGCGTGTTCTTCGCCGCGATTGGAGTTGGAGGCTGACACAAAGGACACGGGGACAAGTGAGAAAGTGTCATGCTGGTCGAACGTGGACGATATAGATTGCAACGTGGATTGTTGGAATCGGTTCGTTACTTGCAATAATCTCGGTACGATCAACTGGAGAAAAGGAGATGCTCGTGACGAGAATTCACGTTCGGCGAGACGCGAGTTTTGACAACGTATATTCGAAAGTGCGAGAAAAGTCTGGGAAAGACGCGTGGAAAAGAGGCAGAAAATCCTCTGGCTCTCTGCTATGTTATTCTCGGACCGAACGGAAAATGGCATTGTAACGCAGCCTTAAACGCGGAAAAGGTGGCGAGGATCTCGCCGGCCACGCATGGCCGTTTCGCCCGAAGGATGTCGTAAAATGCCGGCGTAAGGATCCATCTCGCCGGCCAGTAACCATTTCCCATTCGTTCGTTGTGTGATCGTGGTTCTTTTCGCCGCGACCGACGTGCACGACGAGAGAGAAAGACAGAGAGAGAAACGGAGCAACGGAGCGAACGGCGGCGAGAATGCTGAAAGGACGAGGAGGAGCGTGATAAAAGAGATTTCGTGAAACATCGCCAGCAAGGATCGTCTTTCGTCTGTAACGTCGTCGTATACGTAGTTGTGACAAACGTCGTACATACGCAGTTGTGTTGGTTCACGGGAAAGACGGACGTGTGATCGACGCGAGTGCGCGGCCCTTTTACACGAAGAAATCGTCTCGTGCTGGTTTTTTTTTTTTTTTTTTTGTACGATCAGGAAAGGTGAGCGCGTATTGCCGTATTGGCGAGAAAGAATCGAAAATTCTCATTGAGTTGCTACGTTGAAACGGAGAAACGTGGAACGCCACGATGTTGTGCACCGAACGAGCGACGGTAAGATTATGTAACACACCGTGCGGAATCGAAAAGTGCGCGGTCGAGTGTATGTCACTTTACGAGTGTACGAATCGATGATCCGCCGTACGTGCCCGTTATAATTCGCGGGTATTGTACAAAAATCCGGTTTACATAAGAAATTTCCGACACACGACGATTGCGCAATATATCCCCCTCCTCGTATATGTTTGCCCACATATAACAGCAATTACAGTGGGAATTAAAACAAACAAAAGTTACGCGGTGTTTCCATAACGGCCGGTCGATTGATCGAGTAAGTGGTTGAAATACAAGCTCGTTGCCGCTTTTTCTTTTTTTTTTTTTTTTTTTTTTTTTTCCCCCCCCCCCNTTTTTTTTCTCCCCACCCTCTGATCCTCGTTTGAGGGAAAGATACGCGTGAAAATAGGAGCGAAAATCGGTGAGGGAGAATCTGGATGGAGAGGGTGGAGGGGAGGGGAACAATCAAAGGGAGGGGTGGAGGGGGTAGGAAAGATAGAAAGGAAACAGAGAAAGAAAAATAAAAAGCGACAAGCTGCCGCGAAACATCGACAAAAACAAATGTTCTCGTCGCGGCTAATGAAACGCCTCCGGGGGGTGGGGGCGAGAGAGAGAGAGAGGAGAGGAGAAAAGAAAGGTCGGGAGGGCGAAACGGAGGAAAATCGATGTAAAACGTAGCGGAAAAGGGGTTAAACAATCAGTCACCGGCCGAACGAAATGGGTTATTTCGCGGTGTGGCCGAAATGTGTTTTAGGTGTGGCGCAAAAGGGAAAACCTGCCGCGATTACTTTTGTTTTTCCCTTCCGTCCCGGCACCGAATCGCCCGTCGAGAAGATGACGCTTCTCGTCTCCCCTTCTGATTTATCGATCTGTTCGCTTTGTCGCGCTGCTTTCCTTCCTTTTCGTTTTTCTCCTCTACTTCTTCTACTTTTTCTTTTTCTTTTTTCTTTTTTTCTGGCGCGCGGGACAACGGTAATTAGCAAAAAGAATTGATTCAAGAGTTGAAGTGACTTCTTTTTGTCTCTTTTTCTCTCTGCACTCTGAAGCGCTCGATGAGAGAGAGCCCATAATGGTTTGTTATTGATTTATCTCGAAGACTTACGATTTTCCTTCTTCCTTTGGCTGTTCGTTTTCCAGCGTTTCACGATTGCATGATAGGGGAGCAAGAGAAAGAAAATTCTCGATAGAGGGGGAGAGAAAAGTATACCTAAAGAGAAGCCGCGTAGGAAATTTCTCCGTTCATTTAATTGTGCGTCTTGAGAGGGGGCGAAACGAAAAACATAATTTCTCCCCTTGCTTCTGTTGCTGCTGTTTTTCTTCTTTTTTTTTTCTTTCACTCAGAGTCTTAAAACGAGCGAACGAGAGAAAGAGAGGTAGAAAATGGTGAAGCCGCTGTGAAATCTTTCGTGGTCACAAGGCTCGATGATGGAGAAAACTTATCTGGCCAAGAAACGAAATGTCGAAGCTAATTTTGTTTAAATTCACAGCCGAATTGAAGTCCTTGTCCTTTCCTTTTTTCTCAGCTTGTTTGTTTCCCGTTCTTTTTCTTTGCCCCGCTCTCTTTTTTTCCTTCTTTTTTTTTTTTTTTTTTTTTTGTTGGTTTCTTCTTCGTTCTGTTTCTTTTTACGGAATTGTTGGTTAAATCGATTAACATCATTGGAACCGTTTGTCGGTTTAATTAACACCGAGGAACACGGTGACGCACATGGGTATCGTGCTCAATTAATAGATTCAATTGCTCTCGTTAGGAGATATAAAAATACGCAATTAATTGAACAGGATAGAGGCAACGGGTTGCTCACTCCCGTCGCGTTACTACTTCTGAAAACGAGCATTTCCCCTTTTGTTCGTGCGCTGTTAATTTCGAAAATAGACCTCAAAGAGACAGGAATCAAGTTCTGCAAGAAGATGACAAAAACACGCAGCGCGATAGAAATTTACCCAAGATACTGTTATATATATATACATGATATTTTCTCTTCAAAAATGCGTGCAGGGTGTCTTGTTTTAACATATAAACGCAATTATCTTCGAAACTGAAAATTTTTTAAAATGTCTCAAATGCATTTTCTTTTCTGTTTTGAGAGAGCAGTAATTTACACCTACAATTAGACTCATCTAGGGGATACAAAAGTCGCTACTCTTTCTTTCAAGTATAATTTTTTTTTTTTTATGTCATTCGATGCAGAAGGTCTTTCTCTGTAAAAAAAAAAGTATTAACCTGTGTATAGTAAAAAGCCATTAGTTAGGGAGATACTTTAACTTTAACTTTACAAAATTTATCGTACGAAAGATGAGAAAGGATAAGAGCAATATTCCTGCATTCATACTGTTCTCGTCTTTTATGCACAGATTTTACAAAGGATAAGAGCAATATTCTTATATTCATACTGTTCTTGTCTCTTATGCACAGATTTTACAAAAAATATCTCCTAAACTAATTTAACAACGTTTCACACGTAGATAGGTTAATACTTCTCTGTAGAGAACGACCTGTAAATGAAAACAAAAAAAAAAAAATTGCACAATTATAAAATAATAATGACCTTCGTATCTTCTACATACGTCTATTTGGAATGACAAACGTTTCACACGTAGATAGGTTAATACTTTTCTGTAAATGAAAACAAAAAAAAAAAAGAAAATTACATAATTATAAAATAGCAGTGACCTTCGTATCTCCTACATGCGTCTATTTAGAATGACAAACAAAAATGTACCAAATTACTGCTCTCTCAAAAGCGGAAGCGATGTGATAAAAATGTATTTGAGAGGTTCTTTTCAAGTCAGAGGCGGCTAACTGGCGGCCCTTGACCCCCACTTTCCAAGTATGCGTGGTGGGGAGATGGGCGCAGTGGAGGGGGTAGCGTCAGGCGACTTGGCCGGTTCTGTTCCAAACGACGAGCAGTTTCGGTGACAGTTGCATTTGTAGATTAAAACGTGATAACCCGGTACGCTGCTACATTTCACAGATGAGATCCCTTCACTATTGAAAGCCACTCGAGGAGTTTGCCGCTTGGAGAAAACTCGCTGAAGCGCAGGCTCTTTCTGTGTGTTCGCAGGTACGTCATCACGACACTGTGCGGAAAATCCTGCCCATGTCCGGACATCGTGATCGCGTTACTCTTCTGGATCGGGTACACAAACTCGGCGCTGAACCCGCTGATCTATGCGTACTTCAACCGCGACTTTCGAGAAGCCTTCAAGAATACGCTGCAGTGCGCGTTCTGCTCGCTTTGCAGACGAGAGCCGTCCGACCTCGAGGCGCTCGATTTCCGTCGGCCGTCCCTAAGGTACGATCTGGTCTGACACGTTGAGGTACGCACTACATTCTATCGCTTTTTCTTCTCCCATCCTCTTCCCCACCCCCCCTCTATCTCTCTGTTATTCGTTTCTCCACCATGCTCACCGAGTCGAATCTTTATTCTTTTGGGCACGAATGGACGATCGATTCGATTGGGAAAATTACCTGGATGATTGCGAGAATGTACATTACCGGAAGATGTAATAAATATGAAATGTTGCCCGTATAATAAATTTTATGTTAGAGTATGCGTGTATGTGTGTGTGTGTGTAGTCTGTACGGAGTTTTGCGTTCCAAATTAACCAAACTTTTGCAGATCATGGTCATCTTTTGGCAAATTAAATTCACCTCGTTGCAAAACGAATTCATCATTTCGCAGATTAAATTCACTCTTTTTCAGATCGAATTTACCTCGTGGGCGATTGAAAAGTGCGGTAATACGCTTTATTACTTCTGCCAGCGTACTCTTCAATGACGCACCCACGTCGAAGACGTTTTTTTCTTTTTTTTTTTTTTTTTTCAGAAATTAAACTCTTTGCGAGATATATTTCAGCTGATCCTTCGAACTGTGTAATCATTTTGTTTAACTGTGTGATGAACATGTAAATCTAGATGTATATAAATTTAGTATTTGACAACTGAGTGTTTTTCAGTTTAATTTAATTCAGTATTCAAACGAGTATTTTATGTTAATTTTCGTTCAGTGTTATTACATATATTACGTTATTTTTTCATTCAGCATTATACAAGTATTGTACGCGTGCGATAAAATTTTAATTTCGGATTACGACGGCTTGAGGAAACAAATTTCTAGAAAAACTCGATCTGCGAGAGACTGAGTTTCATCAGGGAAAGGGCGAATTTGATCCGCAAGAAGCAAAAATACTCGATCTGCAGATAGAGCAAAGAGATGAATACCTACACTGAAATCTCTTCGCGATATGCTTAAACGCATATGTCCGTACTTTGAGTGACGAATCTCTACAATAAACTAACAATAAACGTGTCACATGAATGTACATTTTGTGTACCATAGTTATCGATTGAAGAAAATGTCCAATGTGTATCTTGTGCCATATCTTATCTAATGCTTTCAAAATTCAATCCATTAACACTAGAAAACCAGCAAAGTAGATAAAACGACCAATTTATAATTTTCTACAGAAATTTTATAACAGCGTGTTTTTCTGGAGACTTGAAATGATTTTTAGTAAGATATACATGTAACAGAAGCTCGTGTCATTTCACGTTTCATTGTAAATTGTTTCCTGTTCGTTGCACTTTGACTTCATGGCTATTAATTTTACACGTTAGTCGTCGATAATTTTACTGTTAAACTTTTACTTTTCCACTTATTGTCATTTCAAGGCGAGGCGAATAACGAGGTGCACAAGATCTGCAGGAAGGGATTCAGAATGGATTCTTGGTTCGAGAGATACCTTTATTATTATTATTTTCAAGGGAGCACGGAATTCGATGGCAAGGTATGCAGTGGCAGTCTGCACAAAGCGGACACAGTTGAATATTTTCTGCAATTTTGAAAATCTGCGAGGTCCGGGCATGTAGAACGTGTAAGTTTCGCCGTTTAAAACACAGACACGTATTTAAAAGTCGTTCGATATATTTTCGTGAACTCTGACGGAGCAACCACGGAGTCTACAGGGTTAACTACGTAATCGTTGGGCAACTAGATCGAGAAACCTGTAATTAAAACGTTTAAACGGGATTTAGGGCAGGATGAATCGCGTGTTCGACGAGCGATTGCGGAAAATTGTGTGACATTTTAATTACAGTGACAGCATCGCGGATATATAGGGTGTTTCGTAACAACTTGTGGGACCCACTTCGGGAGCTGATTGTACGCCTAAAAATAATGAAAAAAAAGTCGTATAAATATATGTCCTATCTGTCTTCGTTTATGAGATACGATGAATTTTCTGTTTTAATAACTTTTACAAAAGATGCTCGAAATGACCACTTTGCATTTGAAGACAAGCCTGCACGCGTCTTGTCATTCATCTGGTTACTCTCTCTNTCTTTTTTTTTTTTTTTTTTAAGCGAATAGACATACACACATCCCTCTGATCTTTTCGCTGTTTATCCTGTTTTTCCTGTTGTACCGACCAGTAATTAAACCGCGACATAAAACGGGCATTATTCCCAAGGCGGCGTATATATTATCGTTAGATGATTCAAATATACGTCAGACGCTCATTCTTGATCGCTTTCTTCCGCTTTCGCGGTGAATGTCGTTTGTTAACGTTAATTGAGATATTTCGTTGAGCTGTCTATGCGAGGAGGCGCAACACCACGATTCCACGTTTAATAATTACGACTTTGTACGTACGTACGCACTTTCGTTTCATTAAATCTTTTCGCCGTTCGAGGACGTCGTGGCGAGCATTTTGCCGCATACCACGTGACCGATAATGGTCACGTTATTTTAACGAACGTTATACCGTGTCGGAAAATGAGTCGTTATATAATTACACGTATCGATAGAAGAGGGCTGTCTTGCGTATGCAATGTCGCGTGCACTGTGACTGACTTATTTTAAATCCATCTATCCAGTCGGTCCATCGTCGAAAGGTGCGAGCCTCACGGAATAGATGTAACACTCTCTCCCTCTCTCTCTCCCTCCCTCCCTCCCTCCCTTCCCGCTCCTCTCTCTTTCTCTTTCTTTCCCGATGCGTAGACGTCACACAGAGAAATTCGATTATCCGATCGGGAACATCCACCGGGAATTGTGGGGAACTGACGCGCGCTTTTGACGTCATTTCAGCTGCCTATATCGCGCGCAGACTTACTCAGATATCAGCCGTGAGCAAGAACGAATCGATTTATCTTAATTAATCGCGAAACTCAACGAGATTCACTCTTTCTCTCTCTCTCTCTCTCTCTTCCTCTTACTTGCTTTTCAACCGGAGTCAACCGGTAATATCTCTCAGTTCCTCTTTTTTTTTTGTTGGTTTTATAATTTTGCGAAATTGGAATAAACAATTTCAATTTTCCCTCTCATCGATTCGATTTTGTTCTTCTGTTCAAGAGGCATCTTGAATCGGGACGAGTATCGATGACCGTTCCTATATCGATCGCCTACTTAAAAAATTCCCCCGCCGTGAACAACAGTCTCGCACACTTCTCGTTAGTGTCTTCAACTTTGTCTCTAACCTCCTTCTCAACCGCCTTTAATCGTTGAATATCGCGTCAAAACTCAGCCCACGCGTATGGGCGTATGAATAATAAATCAACAAATGGCAGAAGTTGGCCGTTACTTGGCTTAATACGCTCGCCTGCGCGCCATCCGGAGTCGTTACTCTAGATTTACGTTTCCTATACGGTGATCGATCTGCTAATAAACGGTTATAATCTACATTTCCCTGTTTCGCTTTCCCTCCTTTCTGTCACGCGCGCTCTGTCACCACTCGTCAGCGATACGTAAAAGTTAGACATTCCGACGTACGTGCACACGCCGTGTGTAAATATATATCGTGGAAAGGAAAAAAAAAAGAGGTTTGAAGAGGGAGCACTCGCTCTCTGATCGATGGAGGAGAGCTCTAAGTCGTTAAACCTATCATTAGGTGAGTTGTTGTGCCACCTGTTATTACGATATATCGCGGAGGCTCTCCCATCGTGCGTTTCATGCGCTGCTTATAAGCGGAAGGTAGAACAGAGCACAGACCGGCGCTGGCTTGTTGCTGATTACACGGCTTCCTCGAGGCGTTGCGCACAGAAATTGCCGCTAATTACGTAAAATGTTGTTCGCCGGTTCTCGGAGCAAGGTGGAGAATGGTCGGCGGGCTCCTTCGCCTATTCGCGTACGCGTTGCGTGCGTTAATTCCCGATGCTCGGCGATTAATGCGGCGCTCGTTCGCGGAAGACCGATCTAAATGTTACCCGAATGAAAAAAAACAAAACCGGGGAAAAGAAAACCACCGCGGCTCGGTTTTCTTTCCCAGCGAGCGAGGGGCGATCGCGACGCGTAATTAGAAGTTCCGTACAAAGTATTACAAAGTCTCGGTAACGACCGTGAAAAGAACGTTTTTAATCCTCTCGCGGAACTTGCACGGGAGGAGAAAGAAAGAGAGAGAGAGAGAGAGAGGAGCGTGCTTTAGTCGACCGGCGTGCAGAATGTTATTTCAGACGGCCGGTCCCCGTCATATTAAGCTCGCGGAACAAGAGAGCCGGTAATTACTTTTCGTGCGACTGTCACGTCCGTCGAGGCTCGCATCCACTCGTGCTCGTGCCTCGGTTATTAATACCGAGTCGGACGCTCCGCGGTGCTACTCCGATTAATCGACCGCGAGAGCAAGACGATTCCGCGATCCTCGCGGTATTTTCAGTTCCCAAGCGGACGAATCGGATCCGCCGCCGAGACCGGACGACAACGTAGCGAACGATCGTGGCCCTGAACCGAGTGAATTAACCTTCGATTCGAAATGTTGGGCTCGTTTCAGTTCCACGTGTGAGATTGTAGGAAGGATTAATCAATAACGCGGTCTACGAAAAGTAACTGCGATTTACACGATATTCTTCTATTCAGTGAAGAATTAAAATTTTAACGAGCACGTGTCAGTCTTTGCTACATATTTTTATGTGTAGCAACGGCTCTGCTAATATGTTTCATGCATGATCGTTGTAAAGTTAAGTCCAATCTTATTTCTGTGATTAACTTCGCGGAACAAGTGATCAATCTCGTTCGATGACTGAAACTTTCACCGTCGAGCGAGTATGTATTTAATGTATGAAAGTGATAGATCGAAGATTCGAAGGATCGGATATTCGTCCTGTCTCGTGTCGAATGTTGCCGCCACTCGTCGTCGATTCAGACTCGGGTTGCAAGGGTGAAATTAACGCAACAAGCGCGGCGTAACGAACGCACGGTATCGCACACTTATGGAACACGTTCGGAAGGTTAGCGTGTTTCCTCGCCGCGATCCAACGTTTTCTCAGGGAGTCGCGCGTAATTTTCTGCAAATACCAGATTAGCAGCAACGGTGGTAACGAGGCGCGCTCGGTTTCCCAGGCCTTGGCGCGATAAACGATACAGGTTTCACAGCCGTGTGGCCCCGAGAAAACGCGGAACGTGATTTCGAACGTACTCTGCCCGTGTACTCGGCTGCGATTGTATCGAGATCATTTCCCACATCGAGCGTGCGCATTGCCGTTGTTGTCGTTGCGTCTCCTTCGTCGGGGAGGAGGGTGGCGAGTGATCGCAAGGAGAAGAGATGGTTCGTTATACCGACGTCCGAAAGATCAGGATTTATCCTTTCTGGCAACGCGACACGCACACTAAGGGCGGGAGGAGAGGTAAAATGTCGTTGATCTCCTGTCACATTGTGCGGTGAGGAAGAAGAACTGGTCATCGTTTGCCTTGTATCGATATGATGTTGCGAGCGAAAGAGACAGAGAGAGGGTTCTTCGATTTTGGTCCGGGCGGGAGAGCAGCAGGTTTCCTCTCCCTTTTGGAAAAAGGAAGGAAGGAAGGAAGGAACCCGACACACAGGAGGCGAAAGGGGTGCACGCATGACCCTGAACCTAACCGGCGCGTCACCCGGTACAGGGGTGCGAAACTCCGACAAAGAGAGAGAGAGAGAAAGAGAGAAAGCGAGAAGGAACACGGTGGAGAAGAGAAACGAGAAAGGGGAGGAGGACGCGCGTATATATGCTGAAGAGAGAGAGAGAGAGAGAGAGAGAGAGAGAGAGAGAAGGGAGGGATGTGGAGAGAAAGAGAGAAACAGTCAGAGTACAGTCCCCGGGATCAATACTCCCGCGTCTTGCGATCATTCATCTTGCCACGCCCCTCTGCTCTCTCCACTCTCTCCACTCTCACTCTCTCTGTCTTTCTGTCTCTCTGGCCTGTCTGTCCGTTTCTCTCTTCTGCTATGCTCTGTCTCTCCTTCTCTCCTTCTATTCCTCTCGTCCTTATTCTCTCCCTCTGTCTTCCTTCCGTTTCTTACCCCCCGTCTCCTTCTCTCGTTCTTCGTTCCACCATCTTCTTCATCCCCGGTGATGGAACCGGCGCCCCTCGTGATCGCGCTCGTCGCCGTTTGGCCACCCAATCCTGGTGTCCATTACCGAGCCAGAGAGGAATTTCGGCGGTTTCGAACCAGAAACGACGTGTACGAGAGAACGAAGCAACACGCGAGGAACGATGTCGAACAGAAAGGGGGGAGAAACCTGAGAGGAGCAGGCGGTTGTGAACAACGATAGGTTTTCGGGATGAGAGAGAGAGAGAGAGAGAGAGAGAGAGAGAATTCATCTGAAAAGCGAGGGAAACCGAGGGAAAAATAAGGGAAGGCTGAGACGAACGTACGGCGACACGTTTACGGATGTCGAAATCAATAAATAGCCGGAATTGCGAGCGCTAGGGACGGACGGAGCGAATGCGAGGCCCGGGGTGGAAGAGAGAGAGAGAGAGAAAGAGACAGAGAGCGAGGAAGGGAGAAAAAGGAGATCGTTAGTAACTACGTAGTAGCGCGCGTATATACGTCGGCGTAAACGCGTAGTACGACTGCACTTGACTCGTCGTTGCACGTGATTCAAATGAGTTTCTGGAGTCCAGCCCCTATCTCCCACAACGGGTGATGCCAGAAGGCCCGATAGAGGGGATTGTACCTACTAGGCCGGACGACGAGAAAGGGTAGTCTCCAGATGAGAGAGAGTGAAAGAGAGAACGAGAGGAGAGGGTGGACGCTTGTTTCAGATATAGAGAGAAGGGTCGATTCGATCGAGCGTTACGATAAAAGAGAGCCTAGAATCGGACAGATGGAAGTCTCGCGTGATCGATATATGTTGCTCTCTTTCCACGCTTTCTCTTCTTCTTCCATTCCGTTTCCATCTATCGTGCTGCCTATTTACCTCTCTTTCTCCCTCCTTTTTGCTTCCATCTTCTTGCATCAAGCGTGGCTTGTGCAGCGGCAGCGTAGCTTAGCCAGCCATCTCGAGAGTAGGAATCTCTACTCTCTTTCATTTCTCTTGCTCTCTCTCTCTCTCTTTATCCATTTCTCCTCCTCTTCTCCCAACGCCGGCCAAGAAAATGCTGAGAAAAATATCTCCGGGAGAGAGCGCCGCGAATCCCGCGGATCTCTTATAAATTATCGTTTCGCCGAGGCAATTTCCACGCTGTCCGCAGGAGCGTGAAAAACCGGGACAAAATTAATTTTTGCTTAGCCGAAACGGAACGAGATTAAACCACGAGCGGCGGCGAATTGAAATAATTCTTTACGGTCCTGACGGTGCTTCTCCGATTTGAGAGTTTCTCTCGAGAATATTCTTCATTTTTTTTCTCTCTCTCTCTCTCTCAAACAATTGATCGATGCTCTGGGACAGTAACTCTCAGAAGCAGTATCCATTTGCGAGAAATAGCTCTCGAGAGCAAGTGGAGAAGTACCTTAAGAATCCAGCCGGCAAAGACGACGTCGCGGAGAAAAGATCCTTTTTCCTTCCTAGTTTTCAAACCGTGCGTCCGCCATATGCAGTCTTCTTCCTCGTTTCGTTCGTTCGGTGTGTGCCACCGTTGTCGTTGTCTTCTTACTTCTTACTTCTCGCTTTGCGTGATTTTAGAAACGTTTGAAATTAGATCTCTGTCGTTTTTCACTCAAACCTTTACCCACTCTAAGCCATAGACATAAGTTCGGCTCGCTTAGAATTATTATTTTCTGTTTCGTCAGCGCTGCTAATCAGTTAATACAACTCGATATATCTATCGAATCTGCTTATAAATGTACATCCTGCACGTGCATATACGGAAAGAAATTGAAGAGTGACCGTATGAACAAAAGAACGAGTAACTGAATCTGTCGTAAAAACACACGCAGAGTTTGAGAGAGAAAGAGTGCTCTCTTTCTGGTTCCTAGAATCTAGTGATTCGCGTTTGTCGGAAACGCTGACGAGAATCGCGGTGTAATAAATAGAAGTGATCTCTGATAGTCGCGGGGAAGAAGGTGGAAAACAGGAACTGCTCCGGTTGTATCCCTGCTTCCCTTCTTCTTTGAGTCTCTTTCTCGGTCATCTTCTTTGTCTCGAGTCGTTAACAGACACGCTGGTTACACGCTGGATAACCTTCTTCCCCGCACCGGTAGATATAGGGAAATTGTCCGAGCAGAAACGCAGGGAAATGAATATCCGCGATCGGTGAATTCGTGCGAACCGGTTCGAATAATGTTAGTATCTCCTCGAGCTGCTATCTTGATATCGTTCAGCAGTTTACGGTAACTGTTTTCTTTTTTCTCGTTATGTTTTAATCTATCAAGTTGTGCAGATGTGACGTTGAAACGCTTGGACCTGTAAATATATCGAATGATATTCTCTTCTCAGCGTGTAAAAATATACTATGCCAAGCGCTTGTAAAAGAGTTTGCGGATATTTTAATTTTTTTCGAAGTTTTTGAAATTACAAGATCAAGGCGAAAGAAAGTCGGATTAAATTCTTGAAATTCGAGGAAAATAACCAGTGATCTTCAACAGGTTAAAATGCTTGCTCCTTTTCATTTTCGTATGATACTATGTATATTCATTTTACACGATAAAACGGAATAGTGTAAAAAAGAGTCAATGATGAGGAAAATGAAAGAAATTGATCTGTTTTTTAATTTTATACATGGTCACTTTCTACAATATGTATTTGAATTCGTTTTCTTCTTACTGAAAGAAGACTTTCGCTATCGAAATGTCTTCTTTGTTATTGTTTTTCGTGTCAATTATAATGACGTTTATTCATTTAGTAACTCGTCATAGCAAGTTGTACAATTTTTCAACTTTATGGTTAGGATCATTTACAATGAAGTAACGTTCTTATCAGATAATTGTGGCCCTTTTTTAATGAAACTTGCACAAAATGATACATCTTCGTCAACATTATTCAGTTAATTTTTAATTTACATTTTTAATTATATAGTTATATTGTATAGCTGTAAACAGAGGAAACCGTGTAACTGAGAATAATGTATATAAAAAAAAAAAAAAATCATAAAACTGCGAGTTTTACCAAAGTTTACTAAAATATAAAAAGAAAAATACCGTACGAAAAACGGTATCAACTTTATATGCTTGGTGTTTAGATTTAAGCTGTGTTTGATCAAGAATTTTTTCCCAGTGATGCAACGCAAGTATGCTTCTGTTTGTGCAGCAATGGAGATCGATGAAATCGACGACGACGATGCTACTGATACCGATATTTGCAATGTTGGAGGAAGTGGTGACGAAGGCGAGAAGGACGAGCTGCTCCTCAAACTGCAACAGTACGTAACATCGGATGCAAACTTCACACGGTGAGTGTCGTTCTTTCATCGTCACTTAGATACAATATCGCCGATAACAATACGATTATCAGCCTGCTCGTGAAATCTATCTCGATATCACTGATCATTTTAACATTGATATTAATCGTTGGCTACACTCGCGAAAAAAAAACGAGATCGATATATCGTTTGTGTCTGCATCCCTGTGTCTAAAGGTGACAAACTCATTGGATACTGCGCGTCCTAAAATCGCATAATTTATTTATTCCTCAACACGTTCATTCCCCATTTTTGTAGTTGTCGTTTTTCACTCAAACCTTTACCCACTCTAAGCTGCATAAGTTCGTCTCGCTTAGGATTATTTTTTTCTGTTTCGTCAGCGCTGAAATCAGTTAATACAACTCGATATATCTATCGAATCTGCTTATAAATGTACATCCTGCACGTGCATATACGGAAAAATTGAAGAGTGACCGTATGAACAAAAGAACAGAGTAACTGAATCTGTCGTAAAAACACACGCAGAGTTTGCTTGCCGGATGACATTTGCATGAAAGAGCTGAAAATAAAAAAAAAAAAGAAAAAAGAAAAACGGACGAGAAACTTCACTTACACAGCGCCCGGTTTCTTACCAAGCTCTCTTTTTTTACATGTTCGTAACGTACCGTCGTCTGAATCGCGCGGCGAATCCGAATCCTCTTTTGAGCTTCTTTCAAATTTCTTCTCCACCCCCTCGTGCACTTGAAATTGTGCGTTGTCGTGCATCGTTTTCGAATTTCTCCCGTGCGACTACGGTGCAGTGCTCCCCTGGGGGGTAGCGGTAGAACGAAATCTCCGCGCGTGTTACGCGTAACATGGCAAGAAAATGCGCGTACACTGCCACCGGTCCTTTGAACAACCCTCTTGGATGTCTACCGCGGTATGAAAGAAGCGGGTAGAACAGGCACGAGGGCAAACGAACGATTTTAAGGGAGACGGAGGCCCGGCGAAATTGTTGAAAACACTGGAGTCCGTAGTAGAACATCGACAAGAGGATAAGAGGAAAATATGATGCGGAGACAGAGCGCAGCCATTGAATGAGGCAGCGATGAAAGAAACCTGCTCGTTTCCATACGCGTGGCATTTGGGGGCTGGTGAAAAAAGAAAAATCTCTTTTGGTAGATCGGCGTTGCACAATGTAAACGTCGAAGTCCTCTCGTACGGGTTACGCTTTTTCTGAGCATCGCGAGGCCGGATACGCGTGTACCGAACGACGAGCAGCAAGAGGGTGCGGAGACGGAAAGAGAGAAGAAGAAGAAGAAGGGCTCGTCCATAAATTCTCGAAGCGCCACGCCGGTAGTCGACGAGTCGCTGTTTCTTCTGCCGTACGACGAGTCCTCGCGTTGCTTACCAACCCCATCCCAACGACTTTTCTCTTACTCTTTACACAGTCACCCCGTAGTTTCGTGCTCCGAGACTCGCCGGGACGATCGCCGCCACGCGCCGTTTTTCCGCCCCTTCTCGTTTTGCATCCACTTCACTTTGCTCGCGCGCTCGAAGAGCGCTACCTGTGGATAGAATCGGCGTCTCTCCTCTCTTTCTCTCGGTGAGAGAGGAGAAGAAAACCGGATTGCATTCGTTGGAAACTCTTTCTCATTGATGTAGATAGCAATAGGTTGTCCAGATATATATAATGTTATATATATATATATATAATTATATATTTAATATTTTATATATCCTACCTATATTATATATAATACTAAATCTTTATATAATATTTTATATAATATATTTATATTATATAATATTTTTTAATATTTATAATATATTTATAATATTTTATATATCCTACCTATATTATATATAATACTAAATCTTTATATAATATTTTATATAATATATTTATATTATTTAATATTTTATAATATTTTATATAATATATATTTATATTATATATATAATTATATATTTAATATTTTATATATCCTACCTATATTATATATATATATAATATATTATACATTATGTCTGCAACAAAAATTGGAAGCCATTTTCTTCTACTCTTGTTAATTTTGTTGTCGATTTACAATCAATCGCTGATTTCACTTTCGATCCGTGTGATGTTTAATGCACCGGTTAATCGTATTTTGCTCAGCTGTCTTGGGACAAATTTCATTTCATTTCAAAGTAAGAAAGAATCTGTAAAGTATGTATCAACAAATTTGTATTATAGAATACGGGTATAACTTGGAAGATTCATTGCCTACGAATAGAAATTGAATATTAAATAGAAAAAGATGTCCTGAGATGTTTGAGCGGAAGTCGATCGCGAAGTTTCGCGTCTCCCCTCGGCAATTGCCAGAAATTTCGTTCGAGGTGGCATCTTTTGCATATCGAATACAATGGTGCTATGCAATATTTGAAAATCGCACGTAGAAAAACGTGCTTCGTCCAGTCGACGTCCTCGTAAATAAATTCTCTGAATTAAAAGATGCCGAGGACTATACCAAAAGACGAAATCTTTAATTTCTTAATAGATATTTAATTGAATTTCTTAATATATAGTTTACTGTATGTTCATTATGTGCGTACGTATTAACACCAGAACTACCAAAGTGATCGAAGTGACTAATTCATAATTTTTTTAGATATTATAGATATTATACATTACAGATGCAAAATAGTATATTTTTACAGGATTTTTTTATAAAATACACGAATAAAAGTTTGTGTATACTATTTTTCTTTTTCACTTTAGTATCTCTGACGAAAATTGTATGCTTTAGTCCTTGGTAGCCTTAGTGTCAGGGACACATAATTTTAATTTCACGTGTATACACGTGTATTTTAATACAGGTTTGAAACCGCGATCTCCCGTAAACAGCTACCATTCCTCCTGCAAGCAAACGAAGTTCTAATAATTGTTGAACAAGATTAAAAGAAATGTTGAATAAGAGAAATATAGATGGCGAAACGGAGCTTTATAGCCGGTACGATATGACCTGGGGGATAGTAGTTACTCGAGATTACCTACCGGGAAAAGAACTACACTACGATCGGACGTGGCGGACCCCTGGCCAAATATACACGGTGCGTCAGCGTCGCGGCGCGCGGCGTCGCGTCCTCCCTTCCTACACCGTCCAACAGCCGGGCGCCTCGTTTGAGGTCAACGTCATTCGCTTCTCTCTCTCTCCTTTCTCCTCCCCTTTTCCTTTCCTCTCCTGTACAGGCTGATTCACGCAACTGTAACAAGCCACATCTTTCTTTCTTTTTTTCAAGTCGAAGATAGAGAAAAAAGGATATTGAAGGATTCGAAATGGAATATTTGTAGACTTTTTGCGCGTGCAAACTTGCACTATTTTTTGTATAAATAAAAACATGCTTCTCTTTGTATAGAATTCTTCATGAAAAAAAGAAGTATTAAAGTAAAAGTATTAAAGTATTAAAGTGATTTAAAAATGACTAGTTTGAAAGATGTTTTAATTTTACTCTCGTAGGATTTGTATGAAAGTGAATTTTCCTTAAACAAGTCTTACAAAATCAACAATTATGTTCACATGATTTTTAAAATTCAATTTTCCACTGTGTTAACTTACTTTGAATCAAGAGGGTTTGATACGTTGCATGCAAAAGAAGAGGAAGTACAATTGTAAAATGCGATGCTTGTGCAAAAAATATGTAGTCCATTCATCTTTTCCCTCCGATTTTCTATTTTCCTTCCAATTTCAATCAATAAAAAGATATTGTCACTTGCTATGGTTGCGTGAATCACCCTGTATGCTCACCTCTTTCGACGTCTCTCTCGCTTCGTCTGTTCCTCTCTTTTCACGCTAACGTTTCGGATGAGCGAACTTCGGAACGTACGACGAGTTCACCTACGAGCGAAACAGATCGTGTAAGAAAATCCAACGTCGGTTCGATCGATCTCGTGCGAAAGCAACGTGCGAGAAATTATATCGGTATTACGTGTCGGTATCAATCGACGGTTTTAATCTTTTCCGCTACGAGGGACGTTGTCAGTTATATGGATCGGAACGCTTGCTTGTTACATTTATCAGAAATATCGAATGAATTTTGCTTTACGCGATAGAACGTCCTTTTATGCGAATGGTGTTTTAATCAGTGCGTGGATTAAAACGAACTGTTACCTGTTGAATTCACGCGTCCGAACGTAAATCCCGGAGTCACGATGAGAATGAAATAGTAGATTTATAATGGAATAATTAGAAAACGAGAATGGTAGAAAGCAATCGATTCGCGCCAATTATCAGTAACTGTCTCAATTATTATGGTTAGTAATTTGTATAAACGCTCTCGAATATTGAACGATCATTTACCAAAACCGTACGTACACATCCTCTGTATTATTTGCGTGTTACAACTAAAATTGCGGGTATTTGAGGATATATTAAAAAAAAGAACCTCGGTAGAAAATTAATATTTACATACGAAATTGCAAATATTACACGTCCATTGTGTAATAAAAAATCTGCCATTTTTCACTCAAAATGTACTGAAATATTCACCAAGTTTTCCAAGTGGCCCCCATTGGTTATTAAATAAATTTAATTAATTTTCCGTCTCTCAGAGCAGACTACTTTTGCAAAAGAGCCTCCTACACTATACTAAGAACACCAGAAAACGTGTCAACGATATCTTCGGAATACTCGACGTAAGTTTGACCATTAACGAATTGGCAAAAACTACGATTTCGAGTTGCGCGACAGAAATTACTTCAATCCCGCGGGTGGAGAACGCGCGCGTGTACACAAGAGTTAACTCCTAAACTCTAATCATTCTCTTGCTCTCGACCGAGCAAAACTAAACTCGAATAGCCATCAGAGTCGTTCGAACGATATATTCAGCGAGGTATCACGATTTTGCAGCGATTTCGAGCTTCTTAATTGACGCAGCTGATTTATGCGTGCAAGCGTGCCGCGTGCGTGCGCGACGCCAGCCGAGAGGGAAAAGTAAATGGATATCGGTATTGCACACGATTCTTGAACACTTTTGTCAACTTACTCGTGTTACAACGTGAACGCCCGCATGGAAATTAAAATATTTATGTAACTGTTGCATGTTCCTTGCCCTGCTCCGATTCGACTTGATCTCGATCTCGCGGAACGCGGAGGATCCCTCGCGAGAAGAATAATTTCAACGCAAGGGACGTAGAATAATGATCTCGCCCAAGATTTATCGCGTAATTGCCCGACATTTAAATGCCCGCGGAAGGGGTTTTTTTTTTTTTTTTTTTTTTTTTTTTTTTTTTCACGCGTCGCATTGAAAATTCTGCGGTGAAGAAAAATCGGTGTCGATGAGAAGCGTGTTGAGCGTGCAGGTTAGACCGTTTCGTCGTTTCACAGGTGCCAAAGAGCACCCAGACCGTGTAATTAAAGGCGTGTTTCGTAACCGCACACGCTCTTTGCATGGTTTCCGATTACCAGCTACCGGACGACAGCATGCTTCGCGGCAGTTCACGCGCAATTAGAAAGTTCCTTCTTTTGCGGAAAGATCGGGCCTTTCGATAGGGAAATTTCGCTTTTGTTCATCGGACGTACGTACGTACGTATCGATCGATCAGGAAATTAGCATGATCTTACACTGAAATTGTTACGAAACACGCCCGAACGCCCGAGAAACAATTGCAGGATCTACGAACGATTTTACTGCTCAATTGTTTTGGAAAGAAAGTACCTTTGAACCAGCCTTCTGTCATTTTGTCATGTTATCTACCATTATAGTTGTGATCAACTATTGCTCGTTAGGTGAAACTTCTTCAACCACGGTACACGATTCTCGAACTCGCGTTACTATGTTTGCAGTGACTTCCACTCGGAAATTAACACGTATTTCAACTGCGTATGACGAGTTACCAATTACCGCGCTGGCATTGCGGACCATAACGAGTGATCAAACCGTGTATACAATAATTCGTCGCTTTCTTTTTGAACTCGTCTGGATAGAAATTATCGAGAAGTGTAACATTTACTGTTTGTTTCGCCTATTTTGTTTTACTTAAATGTACTTGAAATGTACTGAGAAAGTATTACAAAATTACGAAATGTACTGAGAAAGTATTACAAAAATACGTAGCACGTCGCAGGAGGTTAACTTGTCATTACAACAATGCTTTTTGTGGATGAGGTAGCTCGTAATGAAACTTTGAAAGCGACGCACGTATATTTAAACATGAAGATCGTATCTTCTACTCTCGTTCGAATGCATTTTTCGTAAGTTTGCTCCACAAGTTAAAAAGGTTAAAGATTATTTATACAACTATTGCTTAGTCCTTAGGGAAGAACTTGGTTCTTCAGCTACTCGCGTCTACAGCTGTAACGTACGATTTTCCGTCTCTTTTAGCAATCTGCAAATCGTGTAGTAACATTCGCGCTGGCTTATATCACGATGTTAATTATTAGTTGATGATAATTGGAATCGCTGCTATGGAATTCGCAATCGGTTGAGCCTAATTTAATACGTCATTACTTTAACACTGAACCTACCACACGTGGTCGAATGATCCTTTTTAAAATTTCGTTTTGTACATCCTGCATACGATGCTTACGATTGCATCGCTATTTAACTTCACGACTTTTCTTATATTATACGTACAATACATTTTTTAACATTCACTTTTTTTCTTAGTATTTATTTTTTGAAAAAAATTTGTAGCCTTGCCTACCGCCAACGTTCATTTGACCCTATTTATATTCCTTGCACGAATCGGTCTTATCTTACCTGCATATCTAAAGTATGCCTAGCCATCTTCTTGCTGCATTATAAACATGCAACGTTATAAAAAAAAAAAAAGAAAAAAATGGCGGAAATTCATTGAGAATAATCAAAATTGTCATAAACCAGGACTATATTTATCTATAGATGAACAATTTTGTTTCCAACGTAAGCAAGATGTACATGTTCAATAAACCGGACAAATTTGCTATAAAATTTTGGTTAGCTTCCAATGTCAAAAGCAAATATATAATAAACGGTTTCCCATACTTGGGAAAAGATGGAATGGAGAGAACATTCGGTTCTAGTTGGGAAGTTTATGAAATTAGTAGAAACCTATACCCTGGGAGAAATATAACACCACGGACAATTTTTTTACAAGCATGCCATTATAATCGTTTCTCAAACAACCTTATACGGATCAAATGAAAAGCTAAACTTAATAAAGAGGTACTGATACTTGGTTCAATGCATTCATCCGAATACCAGAAACAATAGAATTCTACAATAGCGCAAAATTCGGTGTGGATGTATAACCGACCAAATGGCCAAAAAATACAGCGTAAAATCTAAATCACGAAAATGGCCTTTGTAGGTATTTTCCAATGTGTTAGATTTAGCCGGGATAAATGCTTGGATTTTGTATAAAGAAACGACGTGAGAATATCAAGAAGAGCAATAGTTAGGGAAAGAGGAACCAGTAAAAACAATCACAGATATAACTACAGATTCTTGTAATCGAAAGAAAATGCCAGAGAAAATTTTGCAAAGGCGATAAGAAATCTGTTTGAAATGTGAAAAATATGCATGTGGTAAATGTAGAGAATCAAGAATCCTATAGTTTGTGTAAATGAATAAAATAAACGTTATTTATTTTTAAATATAAAAAAATGAATAAAAATATTTAAAATCAAACTGAATAAAATAAATGTTATTTATTTTTAAATATGAAAAAATATTTTGTTCGCTTTCTAATTGTTTATAATGTTTATTCTGTATTATAACCCTTCACGGTAGGAATGGGTATACGTGAAGCCTCGGTAGGTTTAATGTTAACTCGATCGCAAGTTTAAGTTAGGTTTAGGTTGTAAACGAGATCGATAAAAAGATACTTGGTTCGCGAATAGTGTAAATATATATATAATTAAATATTATTATATTTAATATTATTTTATATATATTTAATAATATTCTTATTATATTATATATACTAATTTAATATATATATATTATTAAATATTATTTTATATACATTATATTGTATATAATGTATGCTTAAATATTGTCGATATAGTCACGCCCGCGAAAATTTAAACAGACTTTTCAACAAAATCTCTTTTTCGCCCGACAACTGCCGCAACCTCCTCGTTGCCGTGGCACGTGGGGATATCAACGAACGTGGAAAACTGTCGGAACGGAAACCACAGAGCGATGGACGCTTCTGGCGCCGTGGTGCGTTTCCGCGAAACACGGGCTCTGGCTTGCGTGGTGCACGTGCGAAATATTCTGGAATACCGACGTGTTTCTGACGAGCCAGCGGCTTCTTCGGCGCTCTCTCTCTCTCTCTCTCTCTCTCTCTCTCTCTCTCTTTCTCTCTTTCTCTCTCGTTGGTCGCTTACAACGCGGGACGCAGCCGAAACAAAATACTGCTAAAATTAATCCAGACCTTAGGTCACGTCTGCAACAAGTCTAGACGACGAACTCGTTGACGACGTGGCTCGTAGAGAACATGGTTGTGGTGCGGTAGCTAGCTCTGCTGTTTCCACGAATATTTGAATACGTTATTTTCTCGTTTTCTGCTTTCGTGTGGATTCAGTGGCCAGGAAAATGACATTTATGGCATTTATATGGTAATATGTCAATTGAGTGTTAGATACATTAAGTTCGATGGCTGATTTTGAAGTCGTCTTCGCATTCTTTTACAGATTCAGTATGCCACAAGGCATTTATCCTCACATTTATGTAATAAAGTTGAATTTAAGGTATCATTTAGTAGACAACGAACTCGTCAACGATACAGCTTGTAGAGAACCGTCGAAATTGTCACGTTTCACGATTATCCGGGAAAAAAAGCACGATTCTATTTATTATAAAAATTGATCTAGAATTACCTAGTTACGTATTATATAGGTGTTAAGAGTATCAAATCTAGTAGTATCTAGTTATATGGTTATAAAAGTGTATAAAAAGCACGAATAAATAAAGATGTGTGAAAAATTCTTTTCGTAGTCACTGTAAATATAAAATCACGTACAAATAGGTTCAAACAGATATATTGTAATACTTGTCGATGAATATAATAATTATCGTACTAAACCTTTATGGAAAGGGGTGAAGAAAGAATTGATTAGGAAAAAAAAAAAAAAACGACGAAAGAAAGAAAATGTCACATCATATCACGAATCTAAATAAAAAGATTTCTCTTTTGTAACTCTCTCCTTGTCAAATTAAACAAGTACATATTATAATAGTGCAAACATAGTATCGTCAGTTTCAATATATTCCCTTGCAAAAGTGAAAAAAAAAACCAAAAATTTCGTTTCGCGGGAAATAATATCAGTACAATGACGTTTTTGCACCGGGTGGTGGCCACACGCACGCCGAGGCGACGAGCAACGGGCGCCAATTTCACGTGACGTCCGACAGTAAAAATCGCGTTTCCGTGGAATTCTTCGTGGCTCGGTGGAAAACTGGGTCCGACCGGGCTGTTCGATCGCGCAGTCATTCAATGACTAGTCGATTTGTCTGGTGTGCCAAGCATTTGCCACGTCATGCCTCTTCCACCGCTGCGGAGAACAGATAATGCGGACATTGTTCGGTGTGAACGCAGCCTTCGACCAGATGGCACAATTTTCCGATTGTCGTTCTCCGCTTTTTCATCGTCGTCGCTGTTCGGCTCCGGCTTTCAATACGTGAAACTTGCACACACGCGCACACATACACACACACACGAAAGTAGAGAGACACACAGATACACAGAAAGCGCGCCGCACGACGTAGGGTGGAATGGAGAAGGGGGCCAATATACCGGGATTAGGGTATTACCACGGATATTTGCGATTTCGATTTACGTTCTGGTTCGTGATTCGGTTTCGACCGCTTGAAAAATGGCCGTATCAGCTATTACGGTCAGTGGGGCATCGCGTCTATCAAACGTCACGTTCCGTGTAACTTTTTTATGTGTATGTGTGTGTGTGTAATTTGTTTTTTAATTTGTCCTATAAAGGCAGTCCTTCGATGAAATACAAGAGAGAATATATCGACAAATGAATAGAGCAAAACGGAACAATATATTAGTAAAATTAAGCTGGATTAATACGATCATTGTTACAACGAGACACAAACTGTGTATTTACATTAGTGATCGGCGAAATAAATTTTTGGTTGTTTCCTCGATTCTCGTTATGCAATCAGTATTCTCAGAACCTGAAGAGCAGAACGTATTGTGTTTAATAGAATACATTTGTTAATTTTTAACAAGAATCTTACGAATTAACAGAAGGGTTAAATTGGATAGCAATATCCAACCTATCCTCCGTTAAACTTGTGCGTGAGTGATCCGAGTGTATGGAGAAACTGGCTTTTGAAAAGTCGAGATCAAAAGAGTAAAAAATTGTTCCAAGAATGGAAATCATTTTTGGTCCATTGGTGATTAAGGATGACAAGTAAAAGAATAAAGTCACAAGTGAGGTCAGAGGTTTCAGCGATTCAGAAAGACTGTGATAAAAAATTATTCACGTTGGTGTGCAACGTGTTCTTCTTCAACGTCGTTAACGAAAAGTGAACGATCAAAAGAGTACATAATTACAAATTACACGATTGATAAATATAAAAATTAAACATAAGGGATTTAATCTCTTGACGTAGAAAAGTGTATGGGAAACGTCAGTTGCTTGGTACGTCATTTTAGACGTAATGTCTCTCCCTATCTATGACATGAATATTAAGTTATTTATTCATTTGTTACTCGATTATTGATTATCGATATTACCTGTCAGCATTGTCTTTTTTTCTTTTCTTTTAATAAAATTGGCAATGTAAATTTCGTATACGGAACTTTAAATCAAACTGCACTTTTAATACACATCGAGTTCCATTTCGTTTGTTATTTTCGACATATTTTATATTTTCAACTCATAAAATCACCAAGTCTTGTAGTATTAAACGAACAGTATCGAATTCTTTAACAATCGTACCCAGTGGGTACCATACTATCATCTGAATTTTATAAAATTACAGTCGAAAGTACATCCTCGAATGTACTCCAAAAACTGAGGAATTCCTCGAATAGATAAATTCCATAGAAATCAGAAATTTCGAAAGATACTGCGTGACTATGCAACGACGCGGATTGCATGATATTGCGCGACGTTACGCCGATCTAGATGTGCACTTTGATCTGCACTTCAGGACCGTGTCCAACTTCACTGTGCTCGCATCTGAATTCCTTGATTGATTATTATGTTTTTCAGCCGCTAAGTGGTTCAGACTCTTATGTACGAGGGTGATTCAATCATGATCCGCAATAGTGGTGTTTTTCGTTATACCGACTGTAGCCTTGGATACCTATGCATCATTGTCAATCTTCATTTATCCTGGTTGTACAAGTTTTTCCTTTTTTATCATAGACTGCTTCACGTTCACATTCGAAATAAGAACATCATGCTATTGTCATTCAATTTTTATAATTTGAAAGAAAAAACAAATGCACGAAAATTATTTTGCAAGACACTTTCCTTCCTCGATGTAGAAATTGATAAATTTAAAACTGATCGCGAAAAGTCGAAGAAAACGACGCGTGCACGGTCCTTCACGAATGGAAAATGTATTTTTCTGAGGCTTAAGGAATAAACAGGCTTGCACACGGCGCAAGAGGCGAAATCAGATTTCTATTGTGTTTTAATAATATTGTAATTACATTTCGGATAATTATTGAGCCAAGGTGGAAAGTAAGTCAATTCATGGCGTTCGAGATAGCAACGTGTTTTCATCGGAAGCGTAAGATTCGACAGCAATGCACGGATAAACGAATCGATTGTCTTAGGTCACGAATTGTAAGTTGTGCACGAGTGGCGCACGCTTGGCAGAATAATCGTCGCATTGTTTGTTACTCGGTGATAAACCTCTTTATTGCGCGCATGCGGATCGCTTTCGTTCCTGATAGGGTTTTCATCGAAGCTTGAGGTGCGTCTTCAAACTGCGATTAACTATCGGTAAGCATAAAGCTTGAGAATCAGAGTCAAAAGAAATATCTGCTCGTAGCAGAAGGAAGAAAGGCAGGAGAAAGTTTTTTAATATAATGACAGGTTATTCCCCGACTGGGGCGTAATTCTAATTTCGATAATTCTAGTATCGCGTGACGAGCATGTTCTCACAATCAGACGACGATTTACTTACGATTCTCCACTCACTCTTATTACGGACAAGTTCACTCTTGTTACATGAAATTCAAGTTCAATTTAGACAGGATAGAATTCACACCGACATGTCACCAGTATGCGTCAAGCAAATATTGGCATTATAAAAAAATATGCAATATGAGAACGTCGATATAGTGTAAATATTGAATATTAAATTGAACGGATTAACGTTTCTCGTGTTTCCAAAAATAAATCTGCGATATGCCAGAGTGCTGTAGAAAATTATTCTTTGTACAGAAGCAAGAAAATACATAGGCAGACAATTATTCTACAAACGAATTTAAATCAAACAGTGTAGGATAGAAGTTTTTCAAATTTTTAAATTAATTTTTAAAACGCTAAATTAATTTAGGAAGTTTAAAAAGTACAAAGAGTAGGAAAAGTTTATATTTATAATACAATAAAGCATATATATATATATATATATATATATATATATATATATATATATATATATATATATATATATATACAATCGTCTATTTATATATTTTATGAAAAATCGAGTCTCTAAAAATGCACCGTCCACAAAATGTTTATAATTGATCATTTTGATCTGTAGTTCTGGTGTTAAATTTTGTCAGCAGTTCGTTGTGTTTCGATTTGTCTCGAATAAAAGAACAAGAAAACTTCATCCGTTTTATTTTCGCGTATAGAACATTTACGGGACAATTTTCGGTTGCTGTTCTATTAATAAAAAAAAAAAAAAAAAAAAGAAACGTTCAAAGATGAGAAATTTATCGCAAGCCATCGTCAAACGTTTTGACGACTGTTCTGTTCTCGTTTTGGATCATCGACTGAGAGTCGGGAAAAGTCGAAAAGTCCGCGGCGAGATCGCGAGAACGGAAATGACACGAGAAACCCATGGCACAAATAGAGCGAGATAAATAATTCCCGGTGAAGAGAAGGAAGTTGGAATCGCGTCGATACAATGTGATTATTCCCGTGGTAGGGTCAGATCGATATCCCGGGTATCGTAATAAACGTTCGTCAGGAAAGCAAGAACGAAAAAGGGACAGGGAAAGGGGAAGAAAGAGAGAGAGAGAAGACCCGCGTACGCGCGTGTGTGTGGAACACTTTATCAGCTAGCGGGATCTCTAATTATCTACATCGACGTTCGAATGAGAGAAAAAGAAAGAACAAAAGAAAGAGAGAAATCGTAAAAGCCAGTGTCCTAGGGCACGTGCCCTTCGCCCTATGACCATCTGCTCGTCCTCTGCCATCTTCCTCTACGCATCGCTGTTCCACGTTTCCGTTTTTCGTCTGTTCTTCCCTCGGCTAATCGTCGTCGCAGGTTCTTCGTGTTCACGCAGCTACGCGCGATCGATTTACGCCGCGATACCGCAGCATCTGCCGTGAAAAACAATCATTAAAGGGTCGGTCACTTCGTTAGGAGGCGCTGTCGCGATAATGCTTGGTCGTTTCAACGTCGAAAACTCGAGAGCTGTCACACGACGCGAGCAGCGGCAGAGTGGTAGAAAGGGAGAAAGAAGACCAGGAGAGAGAGAGAGAGAGCATGGAAACTTTTAATAATGTGGTCCTCCGCCAATTACCCCTGCAACCAAGCTGGCTGGCTGTCCCATGACGCGAAGGACAACGCGTTTCGTTGCATCGCTATCATCGGAGCTTTGCGCTTCACTGAGAAAAGTCCACCCGTGTACAATCGAACAAACGTACCACCGCCACTGTCACCGTCATCAAGGCAGAGGAATTACACGTGTAACTTCCCTCTTGCGCAGTCACGTTTCCGCAAAGCTCGTTTACCTTTGTTACCTCGCCCGCTATTTGCGCGTTTTCTCTGAAACTAATTGGGGGGGACGATTCGAACGTCGCGTTGATCTTTTGCGTTTTCCTTTTCTTTTTTTTCTTCCCTCGATGGTCGACGAGTGGTCTTCTTCTTTATCTCGCGACCTCTGGATAGTTTCGCCAGAGAGAGAGAGAGAGAGAAAGATAGTTCTCCTTCTCGGTTAGGTCCCGTGCAATTTGGAAAATGTTGTCGCCGAGTCGGGGAAACTCGTCAGCGTCTCGTTGCGAAACGGGCAAGTTTGCCAGGCGGCAAGTTTCAAAGGGGCGTAAACGTCAACTCTTCGGTGATGCGCGCCAACGGAAAAGGGATTAAGGGCGCATCGTTGGAATGGCAAAGTTCGTGGAGGCACAGAGGGCTGTAAATAGAGAGAGAGAGAGAGAGAGAGAGAGAGAGAGAGAGAGAGAGGGGAGGGTGCTAGGCACCAGAGAAACAGCCACGAGAAACGGTATCGTTCCTGGCAGCAACCAGCCGGCTTTTAGGCTTCTCTAGGCCTGCCTCTCCTCCATCCTCTCGCTTCGTCGCCTCTCCACCATCGTCTACTATACCAAAGTTGCTTGCAATCACGCTGTGTTGTGTGGCGCGTCGACGATGAATCAAAGAGACTCGCTTTTTCACCACGTAGTTCATTGGTTAGATGTTACGATGTCTGGAAACAGTCAATTGTTCCGACAGTTTGTCAACGATGCACGGTAGAAGCATCGAGAAATTTTGTTTCGACTCGTTACTAATCGTCAACTGATCGGGGTAGATTAGGTTGTTCTGTGCGTGAAGGACTTTTCGTCGATTCTTCGATGAATTGAAACATTTGATTAACCATCGAATAGCGCCGGGTCACTTTTGACCCACAGCTGAATTTTTATTATACTTGCTTTGCACCTAATTTTTTGCTACAAGATGTTATCTAATAATGTTTATAATATGGGGGAAGGGGAGTTTGTTTAAAAAAATGTAAAATTTTCATTGCATTTATGTGCACTGAGTATACATACAACGTTATTGTGTTTTATTGCATGTTCTTTGCATTTCTATAAATCGTAAACATTTGGCGCGTTTGGTACCATATTTATTATCACTGCCTATACATATACATATGGTATCGGCTTCGCGAGAGTTAAAGACACAATTTTCATAAATTTAATAGATATCGTCATTTTGTCGTTTTATGAAAAAAAAAAATCACAAATTATAATTAAAGTCTCCGTGCAGTATATCATGAATTTCAGTAATGTAATTTAAAATTTTTATAATCGTATTATTTATGGTTTTTCCATAAATACATCCGTCGTCTAACGTTTCTTATTCCCTTATATACTCTGATACATGTTTTATACGCTCGTCTAGTTTCGAAGCGTGTATTTTATGCACCGATTTTAGTTTCGACGCATGTATTCGAAACCAATACCAATACTTGCAATTACACTCGTCATACATACGTCCTGCGTTTCTCCGTAAAAATCTTCACCTGGCTTTAACCTCGGTCTTAAACTCTGCGAATCCGTATCAGTATCTACAGCGGATCCACGATCTGCAGTCTGGAAATGAGAATCGATTGTCAAGGATTTACGGTTATTTCGTCATCCCGGGGCAAGTTGTAACCGGTGGTGGTGGTTGGTCGGTATTAAGTATACACACGCGTGAAGCTCGCCGGGCCACCCTTTTCTTTAAAGTTTATTCACCGGTCAAAGGACCCACGTCTCGAGTCAGACAGCAGACCTCCTTCTGTCTGCCATCCTAGGAAATAACATGTCGGAATTGCAGCGGGCTAACTATGTTCTAGTTGCGTCGTTGCCTCTCCTCTCTCTCTCTCTCTCTCCCCCTTCCTTTCTCGTTCTGTCTCGTCTACTTTCTGTTTCTATCCTCCATACCACTGGCATCGCCGCGAGTAATCCGTGTGCATTTACGACCCTCGGGCTGGCGCGCACATTCGTTGCGATGTGCATGCGTGTCGGTGAGGGGCAGGTGTGTACATTCGGGGAGGAAAACGAGACCTATCTGCGCGGAGAGAACGGGAGAAGGGGAGAGAAGAAGAGAGAAAGAGAGTGAGATCGAATAAGAAAAGGATAGGCAGAAGGGGTAAGTAGGGGGAAAGAGAGAGAGAGAGAGAGAGCAGCGCGTGCCGCCGTCGACCATCCGGAGGCCAGGTGTAGCCTTTATCCATTTTACTCGCGTTTGTTACCCTCGGACCTCTACGATTCCGATGCACCCTCTGGGTCCCGCTTCAGGGGCGCCCATCGACCGACTGGGTGTACAGAAGAAAAAAAAAATATATATATATATATGTGTGTGTGTGTGTGTGTGTACATATACGATGTAGCAGCGCGATCGACGACCGATGCCCACGGACATCAGCTTTTCTGCTACATATGTACTCTAGTCGCTCGACGAACCTGTGATTATCGAGCGTTTTTGTTGTTCCAGTTTTCGGATCGGGGCGTCGCGCGCGCCGTTCTGTATTTGTTGTTTCGTTGGTCCGCCAGCGAAAAATAGGCGAAGGTAATTTCGGTTGATTGATGCTTCGTGAGAAGTCACATTGTGCGATAGCTTTTCCTTTTTTTTTCACGAGAAGAACGAGGAGATAATAAGTCGAGTTACTTTGGATCATACGAATTTCATGGTCAGATGTTACGATATTATAAATTCAGTGACCGAACGTTTTTCATTTTACGATATTGTCTATATATATTGTTTGACATTTTTTCATCGGTTCGTTATACTAAATCATCGGTCAAGTCGTGTTAATTCTCGACACTATGAATCGTCGCGAGTAACATCCACAGTTTATAAAATCTCGCAAACGAAAGCATTGCGAAATCGCAGATACAAATGGCAGACACTTTTAGCTTAACAATATTGTTCAGTTCAATTAAGATATTCCAGAAGCAACAATTCCAAACCCCAAATTGTCACCTTGCTCTTCAATGTCGCACAAACTCATAAAAATCCGCAGCCCGTCGAAAGGTTCGCGATAGCTCGATAGCTCGGAGAATGGAATACCTAGAATTGACGATAGCCAATCGTTCATCACGTTTGACATTAAATATTTCCGGTATCGATCGACTTCCGCGTGGTAGACGCCGCGATAAAAGTTCGATCGAAATCGACCCCCAATCCCCATCCTATCGATGGAAACAACACACTGTCTCGCGTGCGAATTAAAGTTCGTTTTACCCTGCTGTTTCCCGTCTCCGGCAACAATGTGGAGGAGAAACAGATCGATGAAATTCCACCGGAAGGCCGTAGAAAATAGGCAGCAGCAGCAGCAGCAGCAGCTGGAATTTCAAAAATCTACCCCAGCTGTCGAGTCTGGCGATCGACCGGGTCTAATCGTGAAATAGCAGAAAGGGGGTTGCTGCGCGTGTCCTCCCTTCGGCCCCCGGAGGCATACGCCCACGCGGAAATAACGTCCGCCCTTAGATAATCAGCCAAGGGCCCCCGGTAACGACCATTTTCGAAGGGCGTTCTCGCGGCGACGCTTCCGATTTTCTTCTTCGCTCACCTCCGGCGCGATGGCGTTCCACCGGGGGAAGTCGATCGTCTCGCGAAAGAGGGAGAGAAATTCCACGGGATTGAACATTATAATTATTTCCCAGAGCACTTTTACGTACAAGTATTAATTATAACGTAGGTACATTGCGTCTGAAAATTTCGTTAACGCGACAGTGCGATATAATTCATATCGGTATTTTATCGATTAATCTGATTCATTCGTGTAAACGTCGCACGATATTAAAATACAGGGGTGATTCAATAATTGTCCGCGATCCAGTGAAATTTTTTTGGCATTTTAAATTCTTGTGTATTCTCGTTGGTCGTGGTCCTGTAAGTTTTTAACTAGCTATCTTCTGTTTCTTCCTGTTTATCGGGACAATAATGATTGAAACATTTTACGTTTGTATAAAAAAAAAGTTTATTTTATATAGTATATAAAAAAGTTTATTTTATATAGTTTATTATATATATATATATATTATATATTATATATATATTTATTATAATTTATATAGTATTTATATATTGTATGTTTTTATATATTTATTGTATATTTTTATATATTATAATAATTATATTTTATAAATATATATTATATTTTATATAGTTTATTATTTTTAATAATAATAATTATATTTTATAGATATATATTATATTTTATATAATAAGTATATTTTATATAGTTTATTCCGTTTTTGTTGAAATCTATAGAATACTTCAACGTTCTTTTGCAAAGAATTGAAAGAATGCCCGCGAATATTGGGAAACATCTTTCTTGAGGATATATAAAAGCTTAAAAAAAAGTGTAAAATGCCAAATATTTGTATAGTGTCGCGTATTACACGCGTTCTATGCATTTTAGTATTTTCAAATGTCTACAGACAGATATATAAACATCCATCTTTTTATTATTAATCTTTCCTTCGCGTTGGAGAAATCCTTCTCGAGTGGATGTTTCGTGCCTTCGTCTTGTTCAGACGAAGAGGAGAGGAGCAAAAAGAAGAAACGTTCAGAAGCGTCATTGAGCAAATCCTCGCGTTAATTCCTCAAAACCAAGTTGTTCGAGGGTGGAGGAAATCGACAGATGGCGTTTTATCCCAGGGAATCGTCCGTCGAGCAAAGTGGATGGTTCACTTGAAACCATCGCACGCTCAATTGTCTCAACCCCTTGCCTTATGATTTAACTCCTCACCGGTATCATTGAATATTAAAGATCGTAATAATTCAGCATTTTAAATTACCTAATTCTGGTATTTTTGATTTAATTTGTTCCAAGTGAAATATCAAATAACATGAAATTTCGCAAATTTTTCTAATATATAACTTACTCGCACAGCGATACTATTTGAGGGTTGAAAATTTCAATCTTCAACATCGTGGCAGATTTAGCGGTGAAGAAATTTGTTCAATGTTTCCAAAGACATTTCAATTTTTTACAGTTTTTATAATTTTGGAAGAAAAATTCTCATTCGCTACGTAATGTAAAGAAAACAAACAAATAAATTATGTGATTCTTGTTCTACAACGTTGTAACAGTTTAAAATATCGACAATTTTTCATTAATTTTAGTTAGTATGACTGTATGCTTTTATATAGGTTCTTTTGGACTTGCATGCTTTTAAAATTATCCACCAAGTTCAAGAATAATTGGCCGAGTTATTATACATAATCCTCTTGCCTTGCGGCTTGAAAATGATTTCCGATTGTCTTACACTACAAATCCTACATATACTTGTATATACTAATATGATATCTAAACTAACATAAATATAACTACAAATCGTGAATTTCTAAACACATTAAACTATGAACTATAAACAATAAACTCAATGATAGATTCTAGCATGTATATTTTCATCGCTACCTTCTTTCTTTCGTTCCTCTTTGGTTTTCGTTTATGTTAAAATGTTGTTCAATGCTCTATGCCCTGTGTACTCTTCCATTTTCGTCTAGAAATTCTCCCATCAGCAGGTCCGATAATTGGCCTATAGTATTGGCACGCTAGTGAATAATTCAGCAATGACGAGAGAGATAAACAGAAATAAGAAAAGGAGGCGAGAAAGAGACAACGCGTTGGCGTTCTTAATAAAGCCCTTCTTTGTTAGCGGTTTAATATATAAAAGGCGTGTGTAGCTGGTTGCGCCGTTTCCATTCGCCTCCGCGAGCATGCAAAGCGCGAATCATGACATAAATATAACCGGGCAATGCGCATAAAGTTGCATGAAACTACGTGTTCACGGAACTGGAGCGATCCAGGGTGAAATAGTCGGGGCGGAAATATATCCGGTACAGAAGAAGGGGCCGAGACTAGATAGATGCGCGGATACGTGTACGTCCCGACGATGTGTTTGAAAAGATTCAAAGGTACGTGACCTTATTTTTGACGAGAAGATATCTTCCTCGGCACCGAGTTTTCGCTGAGTTCAACTTTATCCGGCGGAATGTGTCGCGGAGGATGCACGCCCTTTTTCTTCTTGCAAGTTCACGTTCTGAACAGGGAATCCTTGCTCATGCATCGACTTTCGATGAATTCGCCATGCGAACACGCGTGTGGTATTGTAGCTGCGTTCTCGCTAGAGCAACGTCGTGGCATTTTTCATCATCTCGTCGAAATGTTCGCTTGCAGAACTTAATTTCGCAGTGCAAGAAAACAAAATTCATAACAACGCATCGGTTTGTGCAATTTTTGTGCAATCGAAAGTTGGATGCTTTAGGGCAGCGAGTGAAATAATAATCGACGTTAGAAAATGATTAATACACGTTAGGAATCTCTATCGTTTATAATCTCCATAAAGAGGTGTTGAATGAAGTTTTGAAAAGAAGTTTCAACTTTCTCCTATTCTTCTTGAATTACTCCTTTTAACTACACTAATGTTTCCATCTGAATAAATTTGTCATAAATTGATGACAATGTCTCTCAAGCCTGAATTTATAGCAGACCACATTGTGCTAGAAGTTCATTTCTTAACTGTAAAAAAATATTATCACGCTGTTGTAATTGTTTCGCCATAAATTTCTCCCAAAATTATCAAGTCCCAAAATTCATTTTACGCGATGTAAAGTAGATTGACATAAATATTTATATATATATATTTATTATATAAAAATATTATATATATTATATTTAAGTGTATTTAAGAGTAACCCAGGAAAAACAAATAATAAATTTATTACTTGTCAATAGTTTCTATCCATAGTGACGTCATACCGACGAGTTCAAAAAGAAAGCGACGAATTGTTGTATACGGTTCGGTCACTCGTTATGGTCCGCAATCAGTTGCCAGCGCAAGTGGTTAATTTTCGCGTGTCATTTCGCGGGTTAACCTCTTGAATTTTTTATCCCAAAATTTCAATATTTCCCCAATTATATATATATATATATATATATATATATATATATATATATATATATATATATTTATTATATAAAAAATATATATATATTATATTTAAGTGTATTTAAGTATAACCCAACAAATAATAAATTTACTACTTCTCAATAATTTTAAGTTAATATCATACCAAGTTCGAAAAGAAAGCGACGAATTGTTGTATACTGTTTGGTCACTCGTTATGGTCCGCAATCAGTTGCCAGCGCAAGTGGTTAATTTTCGCGTGTCTGGGAGTTAACCTATTGCGCTGAAATAAAATGTCACGCAAGTCATGAATTTTTTGCCCCAAAATTTCAATATTTCCCCAATTTTATATTTAAGTATATTTTTATATATATATTTATTATATTTAAGTGTATTTAAGTATAACCCAGGCAAAACAAATAATAAGTTTATTACTTCTCAATAATTTTGTATCCAGTCAGACGAATTGTTGTATACGGTTTGGTCACTCGTTATGGTCCGCAATCAGTTGCCAGCGCAAGCAAGTTAAATACGTCGACAGTGGTCAAAGGACCATCGCGGCAGCGTCCATCGTCGGTCCTTTATAATCCTGCTGCACCGTCTCGCGTCCTTTCAACCCTCATCGTCCCCGCACGGCGAAGAAACCGGGGATGGTCGGTGGATGGTGGTCGATGACGTTCCGTCGAGAGATACCTCCTCGTTCCGGTCGTCGAGTCTCTCTTCATCGAGCTGTTAAGGCCGGCGTTTTTCATCGGTTATCTTGTCCAGGGCATCTTCAGCGGCAGGGACAACCGTTAAATAGCGACGAAGTACTAGAAGCCTCCGATGACGACAACGACAGCCCTTTGACGTACATTAAACGCGTCACCGACTAAGTGTTTCTCCGCAGTCACTTCTAGCCATCCTTCACCTCTTCCTGCCAGTAGCAGTCTCTCTCTCTCTCTCTCTCTCTCTCTCTCTCTCTCTCTCTCTCTCTCTCTCTCTCTCAAGCCTTTCGTCAACCAGAGAAAATGACATCGGCCCGGCAATAACCCCCGGCTACTTCTTTTTGCACTATTCACAGACACGCCAAAACGAAGGAAAGAAAGATAGAGGGCGAGAAGTTAGGGTGGCGTACCGCGCCACCTTCTTCTTCTACTCGCTCACGACGATCGACAGTCCTGTAAGAAGGGCGAATAGCGGGCGTAAAGTACTCCTCGAGGGCCGTTCCCTCGCAGATAGAGAGAAGTGTTCCAAGAAATAAAGGCGGTCGAGTAAACTTCGCGGCTTAAGTTCGGTTTCTAGGACACCTCGAGCCTCGAGTGTGCATTGTCACGACGTTATCACGGTCGTCGTCCTTCCATCGGCGATTTCGTTAAAATATTCCGTGTTCGATCAGCAGGTGAACATCGGGGCTCCGAGGCTAATGAAATGATTCTAATTTATGGCGTGTCTGCGTCCAACTTGTGTGACTGAGACGAATCGAGTTCGCGTTGGGCAGCTTTTTATCGTCGATCGTAAGACCTTTTGCTAGGCCCTGGTAGGTTCGGTGTAACTTAATTACTCCAACAATATCCAATAATAAAATTCCAACCTAAAAGACGCCGGGTGACGAACATGTTCCGAAGAAACCAGCCAGAAATTAAAAATCCTCCGACTATAACCGATCGAGTATTCCGTGAACTAAAAGAAGTAAATTGTCGATCGTTTTTCAGCGGTGTCTTTTGCATTGATTGCAGTATATATACTTGAAGCAATTTAAGAAAGCTAGCGACAGATGGTGGAAGAATTGTAAGAACAGAGATTAAAAATCAGACCATAAAAAAAATAGAAATCGTGCTACAATAATGTTCGAGCTCTTCTGACGCAGACATCGAGACAATCGATACCGATAGCATTGAAAACTCTGTTTCTCATCCCCCAAGACCGTTTTTCAACAGAAAGGAAATTCTTCCGTTATTGTCATCGCTCGAACTATGCTCCAAATTTTTTTCAAATTCTCCCAGTTGTCGAACTTGCCTCGTCAGAGTCGTTCAAGTTGTCTAAGGTGGACGCAGCTACGGGGCAAGAAAGAAAGAAAGAAAGAAAGAACTACGGGCCGAGAGAGAGTTCGTCGACTCGAACCGTACAAAAGGCACCGTGCTGGGTCGCGTCCCCCTTCTTTTCCGTTGGACGATGAATATTCGATAGTCGAAAATTTGATCATATACGAGAGAGTCGTTAGTGCTGCTGGTCGGCTGTGGGCTCTTAGGGGAACACGAAAGAGCGACCAGTTATCGTGTTACGACGCGCGTCTCGTGTTAAACCTGGTAACTGAATATATCTCTCTGCCCAATAGCCGTCAAACGGTCGACAACGATCGAATTTGTCCAGCCAGCCGTGGCCCGCCTCTCTCTTCCTCTCTCTTCCTTCTTTCGTTTCTCTCTCTCCTTTTCGCTCCCGTTGCCAATTTCGCTGCCCCCGTCGCCAAAATATGTATATCAACGCCCGCGGGCACTCTTTTTCGGTCGCGCACCACGCGGTGTGGTTGCACCCTTAATTGATTTTCTAGCCAAACAGACTGATTTCGCGCGTATCTTCTTTCATTTCATCGTTGGTCTTCTTGTCGTCTTTTCATTCCAACGTATTTTAATCATCTGTTGTTGAAGAAACGTGTTTTCTATAATTTGTTTTTTTGTGTGTGTGTGTGTGTGTGTGTGTGTGTGTGTGTGTTATTCGTTGTAGGAAAAAATTGTGCCATTTTTATTAAGGGTGATTCGAGGAACTTGCGCATCTGAAATAACTTTTAAATTATGCGTCTAACGAACTGATCCTCGTCCAATGGGGATTATTTGATGTCCAATAATACAAGTTCCATAAATTGACATTACCACGATTGGTAAATGTTGCTTCGTCCGTAAATATGATATATTTTCTAAAAGAAACTTTCATTAACACTTGCAATACTTGTTGCAAAAACCATTCAGCGAATTGTATTCGATTTTGAAAATTGAACCCGTGAAGCTCCTGATGAGGATGTAGGTGATATGGATCCATTGAGAAATCTGTATACCATTTAACGGTTTTTTTCTTTTTGTTAGTCTGAATACAAAAATGTCAGGCTAACTCGCGTTTAAAAGTGCTCCGATTACAGTTTCACCTAATTTAGTGCGCGCGAAAGGCAATGAACAAATGTGTCTCGTGAAACCAAGAAGTAACTCTGTACTGAATAACAAACCCTGTATACCAGTTCGTTATAATCGTGACCAAGTATCAAGCACTACGTTCTAATCGTAACAAAGTATTCGAATTAACGTCGTTCTCCGCGATTAGGAGGAAACTACGTACGACTCGTCGTTCCCTCGCGGTAGCCTGTATTATCGCGTTTAAGAAAGATATCAGGACCTGTCAGGACGACCGTTATCCAAGTCGGGAATCTTTCGACCGTGGTCATCCAACCAGGTTGTAACTTTCACGCTTGTCTTCCGTCGCGTGTCTTCCTCATCGACAGGATCGAACACGAGCCAACGTTTCTCCATACTTACCGAGGCTCCAGGTGCGAAGCACGCCTAGCCAGGACCCCTATCCCTTCCCCGAAGGGACCTGATCCCCGTTTTCGCGGCCCCACGGTGGCTCGAATAGCTCCGAGTCACGGACCCAGTGCCAGATCAATCGCGATTTTGTACGTTCAACGACTAAAAATCACATCCTACTTTTCATATTTAATTCGTCGAAACCCTGCTGTTAGAAACATTTGTGTCTCGGAGTTGACCAATTGCTCTGGCTGAACTGATTGCGGACCATAACGAGTGACCGAACCGTATACGATAATTCGTCGCCATTTCTTTTTGAACTCCGTCGGTACGAGTGGATCGCGACTGGATACGAAATTATTGAGAAGCAATAAATTCATCATTTGTTTTTGCCTAAAATTGAGAAAATATTGCAATCTTGGAATTAAAAATCATTGGTAACCATTCCTTCGAGACATTGCTCACTTTCGTGTTATTTTACACTGTATCCATTTGTACACGTATAAAGTATCTCCATTTATATGTGTATTTCGTGAAAATAAAACTTCAATGTGACTTGGGTCCTATCCAAGCGAGCAATAAAAATTCGTGGCTGAAAGAGTTGAGGAAGCCAGCAGGCCCCTCTCTTCCAAGTTCTTCGACTTCGTGTGCCGACTACATCGTGCGCAGCCAAGGGTGCCAGTGAAAGAGAGAGAGAGAGAGAGATCAGGGGTTTGGAAAAGGGGGTTAGGGGGCAGGGAGAGGCAATTTGCGGCGGTGGTGCAGGGCAGCTGCAACCTCACGAGATACGGCTTAGATCGTCGTGGCACGAGCCTTCCTGGCATGTGTTTCCTTTAGGCCCTCGACCTCTCTTCCTCTCTCTCCCCCTGCGTTGCCTTTCTACTGTAGATTTTTGCTCGAAATCTGTCTCACTCCGTCTCTCTTCCTTCCTTTTTTCTTTCTTTCTATCTTCTTCGTCTTCCTCGTCATCTTCTTCTCGATACGCACATGTGTATAATTCAAGCGAAACAGACGTCGCGGTCCCAACCCTTTCTCCACACTCCGGCGGTGGGGGGAGAGGGATCCGGACATTATTTCGCGCAGACGACGCGATACACGAGAGCTCAGGGGTCGGCTTCGTTCAACCTGCAGGTCAACTTTCCTCGAAAGAGTGCAGCGACTCTCGATCGTTGGTGCAGCTGGACCTGTAAGTGTATACGGTGGAAAAAAGGGTTTTGTTTGGGGAAAAGCGATCGCTATTTCGAACGGAGAAGATTGGGATTGTGTTAATGTTTAGTGACTAATAGTTTCGATGGTATTTTGGATATATAGAGATTGATTATAGTATTATAGATATTATAGATATTATTATATTATTATAGTATTACAGTACTATATTATAGTATTATAGTATTATAGTATTATAGTACTATAGTATTATAGTATTATAGTATTATAGTACTATAGTACTATAGTATTATAGTATTATAGATATTATAGATGTTATTGTATTATTATAGCATTATAGATATTATTATATTATTATAGTATTATAGATATTGTATTATTATAGTATTATAGATATTATTATATTATTATAGTATTATAGTATTATAGTATTATTATAGATATTATGATAGATTAATAGTGGTAGTTGATAGCTCTTGAGAAATGGAACATTTGGTTTTTCCTTTTTTTCTTTTAGAAATTGTTTGAAGATCATACGAGGATTACTTTACGTCGAACAGTTGCTCCAAAAATGAGAAAGCTTGTTCTTTTGCAAGGATTATTTTCTTTCTTGAAATTGCACTTTGAAAATGGAGTAATTCCTTCGCAAATTCTTCCATTTTTATATTATCAAATTAATTCTCGAGATCACCTCGTATCTCTCAGCAGCTAACTAAAAGGTACGGTATGTTGAATTGTTCTACTGGAAATTGTCAAAAGTATCTTATGTCTCGGATGATTCTGTAAATATCACCTGCCATCTTGCAGTTACTCCGAAAATGGTGCACTTATTCTTTCGCGAATTGTTCTATTGGACGTAGAAGGTCATACAAAGATTACATCCACATCACGCAGTTACTTTAAAAATGTAGCACTTGCGCTTTTATCAATCATCCTGTCGGAAATTGTTCGAAATATTTTAGTTCAGGAAGATTGTACAAAGATCGCTTTTCCTCGCGAAGTTGCTCGGAAGATGGAGCACTTGTCCTTTCGCGAGTCGTTCTTTTCAAAATTGTCAAAAATAATTGAATCCTAGATCGAGAAGATCGTAGAAGGATCGCTTCCCATCGTGAAGTCCCATCGAAGATCTAGAAATATTTTGTTTCGTAAAAAAATCACAAAAAGATCGTGTCATACAGCTGGTACAGAAAATGAAGCACTTGTTCTTTTATTGGAACTCGTTGAAAATACTTTAAGCCACAGTTACTCAAAAAAAAAAAAAGACGTGGCATTTGTTCATTCAGAAATCTTCCGATCAAAAGATCAGTTTAACAAACGTTTGCCGGGCAATTTGTCGCGTTACGATTCACGAGTGGCTTTTTATTTACCCTTGCCGTAATTTATTCACTTTGAAGAACATGTGTCACGCTTATTGAACCACCAAGCGTAAACACCCTGATCGCATTTAACGATGCCCATTGACCATTACACTGGGCACGAAGATTCGCTCGCCTTTTCCCCACGGTAGTTATCTCGTCGTGAGACTCTCGTCGATATCGTTCGATCGATCGATCGCGCGAGCTGACAGCTGTTGTTGTTCGCTTACGGATTCGTAGTTGCACGAGAATGAAATGGTAATTCCGCGCGTAGTAAACCGGGCATGGCGGTTGTTTCCTGCGTGAAATGGCACTTTACGCTCAAACGTGATCGATCGAACGCGAATCACGTATCATTGGCGATCATTTCGGACAATGGTTGTCCTTATTTTGCCAGGTAAATGGCCACGTACTTCGTTTCGTATGAACTGCATTCCTATTTTAATGAGACTATTGCGCGTCGTGGTGGATTCGACGAACTATTTTTCCAACTAGTTTTCTATACTTGAGTTCAATTGAAGATGCCAATTTTTAAGATTTTTTTTACACATATTATCACTCTTATTTAAAAAATACACAAATTGTTTTTTTTTTTTTTTTTTTTTTAAGTAAAAATAATTAAAATTGCACGAGCTGCGTTTGATTATGAAGCCTTATTTTCGTCTTGAATTCAATTAAAAGGATATTCTACTTAAAGATTCGCAAGATTTTTTTTACTCATATACTCATCCTCATTTAAAACATACAATTTTTTTTTTTTTTGTTTTAATAAAAAGAATTAAAGTTACACGTGATTTTATAAATAAGTATATCTATTCTCCTACTTTGAAGCAAAAGAAAGGAAAAATATATCTCGATAGTGTGATTATAGTATGAATCAGAAATAAAATAAACAGATTCATTATTAAAAAAGTAACGGCACTTTTACTCTGGGGTATCGATCTCTCGAATATTTCTTAAATTCTGTCACGAATATAATGCAAAAAAAATATATATATATTACATACATATATACATACATACAAATGAGTATAAATTTGTTATACTGAACAAACTGTGACACAAATGCGCACAGATTTCGTCAAAGTGAAAGACTAACTACCCATTTAGCCTAAACACATCAGTCGAAGAATCTCCGATGCTTACGAGAGATCCTCAACGACACGATTCTCGAAACGTGAGTGAAGTCTTTTGTGCCTTACCGTCACCTAATTCGCGTTACGTAAGATCGCGATATATATACCTACGAAGTGCAGTTATACTCGCAGTTTATAACGCCTATATCTCGCTCGGAACTGAAAGTATATATATATATATATATATATCGAAAGAAAGTGGCACGTGCGGCGCAGAAGGTGAATCGTATCCCTCCTCTCCCGGTGGACATCTGTTTGGCTCTATCAACGCGAGGAAATTAATGCATTTTTTTTCAGCCGCAAGCCCGTGTGCCCGTGTGCAGGATAGGGAACGAACGAACGAAATAAGAGAGAAAAAGAGAGGCGGAAGATGCACGACGCGCTCCGCTCCCTTTCTCCTTTCACGACGCGACGCACACCTAACCTCCGCCAGTGGTAGCATCTGCCGCCGATCTGCTTTCGATGAAGTGATTTCGTAGCATTGTACACCTTTTCCACCGTGGATCCACCTTTTCATCCCATTGCGCTTCGTGTTGCTTCGTCGTTGTGCGTTCGCTCCGCTGCGGGGTGCTCACTGCCGCTAATAGGACCGAGAGAATTTAGGGCCTCTAACTTAAACACTAGAACTACCGACGACTAAAATATAATATTTGTAGCAAAGAAATTGAAGTGCAAGGTACAAGAAAGTATTAATAATACAAGAAAGAGCCGCAAGCTTCTATTAATATATTTTATTAAAGATCACTCGAGTATTTAAAAGTACACAAAGTATCATAGATGTATAAAATTTCTATAAAGAATTGGTCGTTTTGTACTTCTAGTGTTAAATTTATTTACTTTTTTAGTGTTAAACTTACCTACTTTTTTTTTTTACCGAGAGTAGATAATTTAGTCCTTTGAAATTGTTCTCGATTCTTGAGGCCACGTGAGATAATAATGATCCATCAGTAGTAAAAAAATTTCTATAGAGAATTGGTCGTTTTGTCTACTTTGGTAATTCTAGTGTTAAAGTTACTTACTTTTTTAGTGTTAAACTTACCTACTTTTTTTTTTTATCAAGAGTAGATAATTTAGGCCTTTGAAATTGTTCTCGATTCTTGAGGCTACGTGAGATAATAATGATCCATCAGTAGTAAAAAAAAAAAAAAAACGTTCTATTGAATCGTCGAACGTACTGTATCCAAAGATCCCTATGTATTATGTTGAAACATCGGTTTCAGTTTGCCTCCACATTACCAATTCTTTCCAATTTGTAGTAACGTTGAAACAAGTTGGAGACGTGCTTCGAAATCGATCATTTTCCAACTTATAACCTCTTGCGCTAGAACGACGTGTACGTCTAAAATATTTGACGTGTACGTCAAAATGTTTTCTCAGTTTGAAGTGTAAGCCAGGCAAAATAAATAATAAATTTATCACTTCTTAGTAATTTCTATCCAGCGATATACCGATCAATTCGGAAAAGAAGACGAATTGTTGTACATATGGTTTGGTTCCGTGAATCAGTTACCAGCGCAAGAGGTTAAACAGTCAATAAAATTCGCATGAAGCTCAATGCGAGAGGAGTTTCGCTTTACTAAAAGTTGGACAATAATTCTTTTTGTTTTAAAAAAAAAACGATATGTCATACAAGTTTACAAACGATATAAATTTCATCATAGTCCTTTGAAATTCAGTGACTCCTCAAGTTAATAAATCAATCAATCTTTCAATTAATTGCACACGAAACTAGGAAACGCAGTATTTGCACAAGCACATATGAACAGAAATGTATATCTACTCTCGTCCTTTCTCTCGTCCCTTCCTAATTTCTTTTCTATTTCATCTTTCCTCTTCGCGCGTCTCCTTTTCTTTCTCTCGCAAGTCAGTCTCTGTGGAGAGGATCCACAGGCTTGGATGGTCGATGGGCAGCGGGGCCGGTGTCTCGGGCCCGTCGATAAAATCGCCAAAGGAGGGCCGACCCGACCGGCCATAGACAGCTTCCTTTGCGCGTGCACGCGCGGGCTCCTCGAAGAGCCGAAACTCCTCGTCGTATTGCAGCTGACACGCACGTGGCACGTGGCCATGCACCGGGCAACACACAGATGCACACACGAACCTCGCGTATATTTACCGAGAAGCCACGAAAAGGTGAGCTGTTGGCTTCTTTTCGAATACTTTCGACCTATCGACCCCCCTCTGGAAGAAATAATGCTGACTGCGTCCCGCTGGAGAACAGCAGATGCGTCGAAAGAGGATCGCCTCTTGGCGATCAATCGCGCGCCCGTTTCGAGAATCTTCGACCAGTCTGCGATATTTTTGTACCTTCGGATCGGTGGTGAAAAATGAACGGTGCGGACGATAGTATAGGTAGGAGAAAATAGGTGTCATTTATTACGCGCGATTAACGCGCCATTTCTTGAAAAGATCAACTCTCAGCTAAGAATGCTTTTACTTTGCAGCTATACTGTATAACGCGATGCTACACGCGTGTAGTTTAAAATATATTTTTTCAAGCAAGTTTCACAGTGGAAATGCAGAATTTCGTTCTTCCATCATAAAAAAATAAAAGTCATATATCAAGTAGAAAAAGTGGGTTCCTAATATGAGAAACTTTTTTCCCTATAAATGAAATCCATTTCTTCATCTTTTTGTTTTCGTTTTCTAGTAATGAAATCTATCTGAAATAAAATTTCACATCATTGGGAACAATAATACAATTATTATTCTAGACAACTAATTAATCTTAAACTTGATTGCATGCAACGTGCAACAATATTTATGAAAATGGTCATAGATTTATCATTTATCTCCCGTTTGAAAGTCTCGATATATATGTTGAGTCTTGAGAATCTCGCGATGGGATTCGACAACGTACGTGGCACGAGTATTCGATATCTCGCAATACACGATATCTACGGTATAAATTATAAACGTGTTCGTGATATCTCAAACTTTCTCGAGCTTCTGCGATCTGCTTTGTGTCGACGATACGACTGATATGAATCAAAACGAACGATTTCCAGGGATCGGCATGACGTACCGATTCGCAAATGACAACGGCCATCGTCGTTCTATCTCGGAAACTTCTATCTCGAAACGGTATTTTCTTTCGCCGTCGGCTAGACACGAGCTAAGCACAAAAAGATTCAAAGCATCCGATAGAGACGCGCGGTATCATCGCGGATCGGCGTGTAGGCGCACGTTTCGTCCGGCTAGTTGCAGCACTAAGCATTCCACGAATTTTCGGTAGCTCACGCGTGCATCCGTGGACCAAGATAAAACCGTCATCGCCTGCAGATCCTATTTCCACTAAGTTTATCTTTCGAGAGAGCGGCGATCTTTTCACTAAAAACGCCACTCTAATAACTGCGCTCAGCACGTTAGAAAGGACGCTTTGTCTTAATTTCACTGGGACGTTCTGGGGATTCAAATAACATTTAATGCCATTTGTTTTAAATAAATACACGACTCTCTGTAAACTTGAGTATTGTAATTATAATCTCGTAGTTTGGGACAGCAATTTCTTGGAATTTTTAAACCGTCGTCATATTATAATTCGACATAATACGTTAAATATTCTTCTATGAACACGTACAGTGTGAGAATATTTTAAGGATACGTTTGTCAATGTTTCATCTCTAACGCCAAGTCTTATATCTGCAGCTGTAAGGGAAAACGTGTAATCGTAATTTATACATTGATTAATAACAAATTTTATACGTTCGTGTCTTCCCTTCGTAACTTTCTTTTACTTTTTGTTTCGATTGATCTGCTTACACATTCTGCAACCTCTTTCTATCAGAAAGTTTCATTCTACCACTATGAACAAAAAAAAAAAAGAGAATATCACGCAAAGCGAGGAGAATGTACATTTCTTCATATCACGCTAAAAATGAAAGCACGCCTCGTAATTTTACCAAATTTATGTATCTGTCACCTTAAAAATATTTCGCGAGCATCAATGATATGCCAACTTGTGTTGCTGCAATCTTCACTCCGCTCGTCCACGAAAATCTGCTGCCTCGTCCCTTCCTGCCTCGTTTATTTTACCTTCTCGGTCGATGTTTGTTTTCGAAGAAGGGAAAATTCACATTCGGGTCGGCCCCCTTTCTGCGTATTACCTACATTTCGCGTCATTGGTGGTCCGTGCGTCGTCCAGGCGTATATTTTTACCGTTCGCAGCCGGCAAATATTTTTCCACTGCGTGAAACACGAATCGGTAAGTGGCGGATGGCCAAGGAATCTCAAAAGAGCGAGGAGAGGGATCTGAAAAGAGCACACTCGGTTCTCGAAGGCGGCAGGCGGCTCCTAGGGTCGATGGTTATCTGACTTCCTGTCCGTTCCTTCCTTCGCCCTTCGCGTTCGCGCGGTTCGAACCCGCGGTACAAACACACATACACAAAAGAAGTGGATAAGAGAGGGAGGAATAAAAGTTCCGACGAAATAAATACAAAAGATAATCGAGCCGAGAGGATTGTTGATTGCGAGTAGCGGTGCTACACTGTCGTCGCTACACCTTTTCTCTGCTTTCTGTTCGACATCTGTCGGCTTGGCCGAACTCTCGGAAGGTAGGAAGAAACGGAGAAACGAAAGAAGAAGAAACAGAAGGCGTTTCTGTCTTCTTTTTTTTTCTTGTTCACGTAGTTGCTAAAGATCTTCGTACGTTAACGCACAGGATGGTTTACGCAAGTCTAGCAGATTATTTCTTCTTTGCAAAGGACGGAGGTTACTTTGTTAATAAATTTTTAACAGCGAACGACCTTAATAAGGTCAAGGTAACTGGAGGTGGAAGTTTCGTCATCTCTCCAAATACAGTGGCTCCTTGTTTCTCAACGCGTTCCCTCTTCAATTTTATAGTTACACTGTATCATTCTATTCGTCCGTTTGGCATTATTTGTCACGGTCGAAATGCTTGAGCCACCGCCTCTCAGCCGTGCCAACGATTTCGTTGTTCCCCGTGCACGTGTTTACCTTCCTTCGTGCGATTCAAAAAAAAAAAACAAAAAAAAAAAAAAAAAAGAGAACTTCTCCCGAAAAACATTATTCCCGGTTTTTTCCCCATTATTCTTGGTCGACGAGCAACAACAACAGCCACCAGGAAACAAAAGGTGGTCGTAACAATAAAATTGGCCACGGCCAAAAGAAGAATAAGAATAAGAGGAAGAAGAGGGCGAGGGACATTTACTCGTGCTCGTGAATCATCGCGAAGTATGAAGAAATCCAAAAGTGTCGAGGTTGGTTGGCACAGTGGATGAGACACGAAGGAAAGAGAAATGAAAGAGAGAGTAGTTGGAACACGGCGGCGAGGGGGTTGAGGCCGTGGCACGTGACCGGAAGGCGGGGGGCAAAACGGCGCACGCGCCGTCGTCCTCCACCTGGTGCATCACCTGCTGCCCCCTGCTTAAGCCTCCCTGCCTCCGCCTTTCCTTCTTCCTTTTTTTTCTTTTCTTTTCTTTTCATTGCCCCCCCCCCTCTCTCTCTCTTTTTCTCTTTTATCCTGTCTTATCCTGTCCCCCTTTTTTCTTCGCTTTTTTTCCACACCTCCTCCGTTCTCCTCATCCTCGTCCACCTCCTCCGTCTCCCTGTGCCACTCGTTCTCGCCCATCCCTCGCTCACTTCGTCGCCACCTAGAAGCACTCGACGTTAAGCTGTGCTCGTTCGTTTGCGATCCTCCTGATTCTTTCTCTTCTTCGCCGCTGGTTTTAAATTAATCCGCGGTTTCCTGCCAAACCACCCCGCCCGATTACAGCCAGACAACCCTTTGGCTTCTCCCCCCTGCACCTCCAGGCGCGTGAAAATTGTGTCAAGAGCGCGAGGATTTGCGTGATTTTTGATACAATGCGACGCGTTTACGGTGCGAGGGCTGCTAGCGAGGAGAGGCAAGCAGTGAAATCGGACGAGTGTACTGCAACGCACCCTTCCTCGCTACTTCATCGTTAAATAGAACTACCGAAGTAGTCAAAATGACTAATTCTGAGTTTTTTTTTTAGATATATTACAGATGCAATGATTTTTTATATAATACGTAAATAAAAGTTCGTGTATTCTGTCGTATTTCTACTTTATTTTCACTTTAGTATCTCTGATGAAAATTCTACGCTTTAGTTCTTGGTAGTTCCGGTGTCAAAGGATCCAGTGTGAGAAAGACCATTCTAACGTCTCTTGATGTCCAATTATTGTCTCTTAATTTTTTTTTTTTTTTTAGATATATTACAGATGCAATGATTTTTTTATATAATACGAATAAATAAAAGTTCGTGTATTCTGTCGTATTTCTACTTTATTTTCACTTTAGTATCTCTGATGAAAATTCTACTCTTTAGTTCTTGGTAATTCTGGTGTCATAGGATCCAGTGTGAGAGAGACCATTCTAACATCTCTTGATGTCCAATTATTGTCTCTTAATTTTTTTTTTTTTTAGATATATTACAGATTAATGATTTTTTTATACAATACGTAAATAAAAGTTCGTGTATTCTGTCGTATTTCTACTTTATTTTCACTTTAGTATCTCTGATGAAAATTCTACTCTTTAGTTCTTGGTAATTCTGGTGTCATAGGATCCAGTGTGAGAGAGAGAGACCATTCTAACGTCTCTTGGTGTCCAATTATTGTTCCTTAATTTACAATTACGCGGCTCACTCTATACCGTGACTCTGTATAGAAATGAATATTTTTCGCCTGTGCGTGTCTTCCTTACGTTTGCAATATTCCAATAACAATGACGTTCTTGGGCCCTTTTTTGTGTCTCGCAGATCAGATCGTTTTCGTTAATCTTAAACAAAGTAAAGATAAATTGGAACGTGGCTGTTCAACACCATTAAATTATTATTCCGATTAAATCGAGTTTTGTTTTTCATCAAAACTGTGATGTCTGTTGTAATTCCGTTATAGTCATCTCGGTGTTATCTGTTCCCATCCTTCGCCGCAATTTTTTCCTCGGCATAAACAAACTGCCGGCGTCCCGTTGAGAGGGTTCGTAAAATCGTTCACACGCGTTATTTCCTCGTGCGCTCGAACCTCTGACGTCGACAACGCGATATTCGGTTATCCCGACGGTATCTGTTCATTTTCTATGCTAGGCAGAGAGATAAATTACACGCTGTTGCGCACACCGGCGATACAGCGGCTCGTAAACGCTTCTCGAGGATTCCTGAATACTCTGGCCCACCACCTGCCACCCTCCCTGCACTCTGCAGCCCACCGTCGTCCTTCGAAGAACGTATTTTTCGGCACTACGCGTAGGCACACCATAGCCACCGGTGCCACTCGCTACCTGTCGGTGTACGTAGTACACTCCCTTTCATAAGTATCATGACACTTTCACGGTGCGAGATTACCTCTAGGAATGATCGTTGAATCTTAATAAATGAAGAGTTCGATGCCGTGACAAATTTTTGTGACGATTAGATTGCAGATTTTCACGCAAATCCGAGTAGAAAGTTCATTTCGTTTATTAACTATTGTAGCTATAGATATTTTCTATATTCGCCTTTGTTGCGAGCGTTTTTCTTTTGCAATTTTCCTATAAATACATAAAAATCAGTTTAACCTCTTAACTGGTAACTGGTTCGCGGATCATAACGAGTGACCAAACCGTATATACAATAATTTGTCTTCCTTTTGAATTCATCGGTATATCGCTGGATAGAAATTACCAGGAAGTAGTAAATTTATTATCATCTATGTTTCGTCTGGATTATACTTAAAAAAACATTGCAATTTCGGGCCAAATATTCTCGACGTGCGTGGCACGTCATTCCAGCGAAAGAGATTAATTTTGGCAACAGTGGCCATTGGCGACAGAACGATTAAGATAAAATAAATTTCATTCAATACATCGTGACACCGTAACGAGAACGTAATTCAAGAGATTCCGAAGTTTCAATTTTCTGAAGTTTCAATAATTTCTATAATTCACGAAAATATCAAGTAACGTCACCTGGTCCTTAATTTGGTCAATCGTCTCCCCGATAATTTCAGCTGATTGCCACGGTCTCGATACGAAAACCAGGAAGTGTCCTTGACACTTACCAACAGTAGTACGACACTGCGTCTCTTTTCTCGACCGACGTTTCCCCTTTTCCCGCCCGGGCGTTTAACGAAAATCGGCGATCCACGTAACTGGAAATCAACGACTTCCCAAAAGACTGACGAGGATAAATCGCGACGATGATCGCGACGATGGGCGAGCAATTATCGGCCAAGTCGAGATACCATGGCGGAACACACGGCGGCGCACAAGGTGGCAGATGCCGAGGCCCCTTTAGGCGAAGCAGCACCCTGAGTCAAACCAAACGTTGTGTTTCTGTGCGTGTGTTTGTGTGTGTGCGGCACGAGCGAAAGAAAGAAACAAGGAAAGAAAACGGAAGAAGAGAGAGAAAGAGAGAGAGTTAAGCGGGCCAAGATGAATTCAAGGTCCAGGTGGTGCGGCACACCGTATATCGCGTTTCGTGACGCTTTTGTAGAATCGACAGAAAGATCTTCGGTGTTGTTAGGTGTTAGGGTAGCAAGCAGCCAGCCAGCCAGCCAGCCAGCCAGCCAGCCAGCTAGCTAGCCAGCTAGCCCAACGGGGATCATTGTCCTGATCGCGACAATCTGGCGCGGCCTGCTCCCAAACCAGGGTCATGCCCTCTGCCAAATCGACCCCTTCCGCGAATGCGGGCGAAAGAAAAACCCCGTACGAATATAGCCGGCGCATCAAAAGTGCCTGGTACTATTATTAACTTCGCTCATGTGAACTAGTCGTGGGGGAGGGAGGGGACAAATAGTCTATATAATTGTACTTTGTGCAGTAGGAATCCATTGATCCTTTACTCTACTGGTGATTTTTCATTCGTGTGACAATCGAAGTTCAAGTTCGAATAAGCGAATACAGTGAGAGTCCATTTAACTTGTTTGTCCCCAAAATTGCAATGTTTCCTCAGTTTCAAGTATATTCAAGTATAACCCAGGCGAAACAAATAATAAATTTATTACTACTCGATCATTTTTGTCCAGTGACACCGTAACCCGACGAGTTGAAAAAGAAAGCGACGAATTATTGTATATTGACCCGGTTCGGTCACTCGTTATGGTCCGCATTCGTTATGGAGCGTTGACTAAACTTTACAATAAGGTCTGAATAAGTGGAGTTCTTTATAAGTGGTGCAAGTTTGTGTAATTGGATCCATTGATCCTTTACTCTACTGCTGATTTTTCATTCGTGTGACAATCGAAGTTCAAGTTCGAATAAGCGAATACAGTGAGAGTCCATTTAACTTGTTTGTCCCCAAAATTGCAATGTTTCCTCAGTTTCAAGTATATTCAAGTATAACCCAGGCGAAACAAATAATAAATTTATTACTACTCGATCATTTTTGTCCAGTGACACCGTAACCCGACGAGTTGAAAAAGAAAGCGACGAATTATTGTATATTGACCCGGTTCGGTCACTCGTTATGGTCCGCATTCGTTATGGAGCGTTGACTAAACTTTACAATAAGGTCTGAATAAGTGGAGTTCTCTATAAGTGGTGCAAGTTTGTGTAATTGGATCCATTGATCCTTTACTCTACTGCTGATTTTTCATTCGTGCGACAATCGAAGTTCAAGTTCGAATAAGCGAAAACAGTGAAAGTCCATTTAACTTGTTTGTCCCCAAAATTGCAATGTTTCCTCAGTTTCAAGTATATTCAAGTATAACCCAGGCGAAACAAATAGTAAATTTATTACTACTCGATCATTTTTGTCCAGTGACACCGTAACCCGACGAGTTGAAAAAGAAAGCGACGAATTATTGTACATTGACTCGGTTCGGTCACTCGTTACGGTCCGCACTCGTTGTGGAGCGTTGACTAAAACTTTACAATAAGGTCTGAATAAGTGGAGTTCTCTATAAGCGGTGCAAGTTTGTATAATTGGATCCATTGATCCTTTACTCTAGTGATGATTTTTCATTCGTGTAACAATCGAAGTTCAAGCTCGAATACGTGGATACAGTAAGAGTTGATTTAATCGAGCGTTGACTAAAATTTGGTTTTTAATAAGTGAAGTTCTATAAGTGGTAGAGAGTCACGTCTTTGAATCGAAGTATAGCTTACGGCATTAATTGTAGAATACAATATTATTCGATATGCGTGTCCTGACGCGTTTGACTCAATTTTTTCATCTATCAAGGTCATATATCATACGATGATGAGTTTCATCAACTGTTCATTGTTTTTCAATTTGTCAATCGTCTCTAAATTATCAAAAATCTTCATAGAGCGAAGAACGATGTTAAATCACACGATCTTGGTAGCATTTCAAAACGTATATGTACATACACGTGGTACAAAAATTTGTATCACTTGGTTTACGACTCGATACCCAGAAACTCGAAAATTTTGATAGTCTTGAACGTCGTAATAACTCTTGTTGAAAAGGTTAAAGATTCTCAAGGTATGATACACGGCCACGTGTAAACTACGGTGACTAATGTAAACGCAGATTATAAAGAACAACGGACGCGCATTTTCACGAAGTATTGCCAAACTTTCAAGGCTCATCGAAATAACTATGATCTCGGAGAATCTTTCAACAATTTCGTCGAAATTTCCAAGCGTCCAACACTTCTGTCGAATTCTATTTTGGTGATCTTGAAAGGCACGAGATTCGAGTGAATCCACCACGCTGAATGGATCGATCAAATCTGCTCGCTGTGTGTTCACCCTAAATCTTGTCGCACTGTCGATGGTCTCTGGCTCTGAAGGCCAGCACGAAGAAGGATAGTACAAGGTTCCAATGGGTATTTATATCTTTAACCCGGTGTGCCGATCGAGCGGCCGATTTAAGAACGCGATCTAGGTCGCCGCGATGGTGCACGCGTCCCTGTTACCTCAGGTCACGACGCTAACTAGCTAATTGTGAAACCAAAACGCGAGCGTCTCACCTATTCCGCTCTGTAAAAGTGTACGTACATGTAACGCGTGCTCGCGATTAATCGTCCTGCCCGTTAATGAATGACTTTTTCGCTTTGTTGCAGGTAAGTTTATCGAAGCAGCGAGATCGTGCGTACACCGAGGCGGCTTGTGTGACGTGAGTAACCATTCACACGTGCTATTACCATAGCGATAATATATTCATTCTTGGAATACTTTATTACCGTTTGAATCACGTGTGCATACGACTGCGCACGATATCGTACAAGAGGAGTAACTTTTATATCGTTAACTGACGATTCGATATCGATTCGATATCTCGACGTGTCGTCTCTCGCCGTTCCATTGTCGCGAGAGCAATTCGTTTCGTTTTCGCATTTGCTGCAAGGAGCTGCTTCGAGTGAAAAACGCGGAGGGACAAATGAATTCCGAGCACTCGTACGATGCTTGTTACAGACGAATTCACGATTCATGTTGCTTCACCAACTGATGATTCACTCTACGTCGGCACCTGTTTTACAATTAACACGTGTCCATCTATCTCGGCAGCGAGTTCTCGTTGAATTACGTTGGGAAACAGTAGTTAAGTTCAAAGTGCACGCAACTGTGCGTGCCCGTGCGCCTGGGTGTCTGCTGCATTTTCGAACGCGTCGCGCTACCAATCTCTCACTCTTTCTCTCTTTGATATTCTTCGGTATCCCATCCACTGTGTTTAACTTCTTTCTCGTCACTGAGATATTCTCTTTCTGTCTTTTGCACGTTCGTTATATACGCATGCATGTGTGTATGTGTGTGTGTGTATAGTATGAGACGAGGGATGAAAACGAGACGTGCAAGAATAACAGCACGTGTTAGGGGTATTTTTTTTCGCGTCGAGATGCCCGATACGTTTGAATCAGACGGAAACTCTGGATTTTCGTCGTTGTATCTTTCCCTTTCGTTGTTTCTGATAGCGTTTTGACATTTGGAAATGCACGAAAATTCGACGATTTCGATTCAATGGAAACAAACGGAAGACTTTTAATTCACGTATAATGTATAAGCAATTTTGTCTCGAAAATAATAGAATTCTTTACGAAAAAAGAAATTAATAACGACATTTATATCAAAATTTCGTTCGTTTATTTTGTGTCATAAAATTTTATGACATTTTTTGTTAGGATCGCTCGTTTTCACTTACTTTACGGCAGAGTAAGAAACAGAACGATATATGCGGATAATGCAAGCTCTGTCTTAAAAACACCGAGTTTCGGAAAAGAATAAAGAACAAAGAAGAATCTGACGATTGGATAGAGTGTTTGGTGTTGCGATCTCGACGCTCGACGTAGGAAATTCTCCTTCGTCCAAGATCAGGAGAAAGAAGGCAAGAGAGAGGGCGGGAGATGCATCATGCGCGCGTTGATTCGCGAGGTGAGAATTCACGCAGAAAATACCGCGCGTTTGCCCGATGATTCGGAAAAATTCCAATAACGCGTTAGAGATCCTGACTCACGCGTCGCGAGCCCGTCAACCGGAGCGTTATGACGTCGAAAAACCAAAGAGCAAATGCGAAACCAGACCCCGGCGACGACACGAACCTACCCTTGCTCTTTCACTAACCCGGAATTTTCACCCGTAACCCGGCGTCTCGTCCCATTTCTGTTGCGCGAAGAACAAAGTACACATGTAGCTTCTCGTTCAACAAACAATAATTTGCAAGCAAAATGACAAATAATCCGACGCGTGACACGTTGACGATGAAGTATCTGAGCAGTTGTTACTCGAGTAACAAGTTATTTCGCTTGATAGTAAATAAATAATGTAATATTTCGAACGAGACACGTACGGGCTCGTCATTCCTAAAGCGTGCGCCATTTGAACTATTTGAATTAAATTAAATTTCCTTCTCTCCCAGAGATTCCGCCACAGCATCGTCGTTACAAAGTTAAGATCGGCGTGGTAAAATCGCCTTCGATTGGTTTATCGCGAGTTGGTTGTTGTAGCGTTTCGCTTGAATTTCACGGCGCATGCCAGATTCGTTAAACCAGTACCGGCTGGCTTTGAATCGTCGTCGCCTGGGCGGCCGGCCGCTTGTGAATGAATTCGTTATCTGAGGAAACGGTCGCGACCCGCCATGCTGCGTGAATCGTATCGTGTAAGGTCAGCGCACGAAACGCAACGGGGAGAGCCAAGCCAAAATTACACGTATCGTTGATAGTGGCTTGATAACGTTCGCCGTAACGGTTTGTGGCCCGTCGATTTTCATTCAACGCAGCTACCGTGACGGACATTTTTCGGAAACATTTCGGAATTCTACGTTACTCGTCTCTAACGCTAGAACTACCAAAATGATCAAAATGATCAATTTGTAATTTTCGACGGATGCGCAATGCTGTACTCTTGTTTAAATAAAAGTTTATGGTACTTCGTGTCAAAGTTTTTTTTTTTTTTTCACTTGAGCATCTCTGACGGAAATTTTACGATTAAATATAGTTCTGTTGTTAAAACACATTCCACCGTTCAACAGTTCAGAACACTCGTTAATTGAATTTTAATCGTATCATTCAGAGAAATAAAGTATCGCCTCAACTGTCTCTCTCTTGTCTACAATATAAATATTTTTAATAACGTCGAAAAGGCACAGCTTTGTCCAAATTTCGTCGTACGCGAGGCTTTTTCTACAGAAATTGCGCGTCGTATCTTCGTGCGTCGCTACATTTCGCGACGCGTGTACGTGCGGAGGCCACCGCTGCGCTACTTTACTGGCTGCACTCTCACTCGCGAGAGACCGCGGTTCAATGTCGTCCAGAAACAGTCAACAACAATGTGTAACCGCTAAAAATACTCTCTTCCTTTCCTCTCTCGTTCTCTCTTTCGCTCCGGCTGTCCCCGATGTCCTCCGCCTTTCGCTCGGGGACTTTTCTTCGCGTCGCCACCAACCCCCACTTTGAATAATCGCCGCACTCGGCAATAGNCTCTCTCTCTCTCTCTCTCTCTCTCTCTCTCTCTCTCTCTCTCTCTCTCTCTCTCTCTCTCTCTCTCTCTCTCTCTCTCGTTTTGTTTCCCTCTTGTATCATCAGTTTTCATTGAAAACTATCGCATTTTTTACGACTGCTGGAAACATGACTAAGTAAAAAGTTTTGGCTAAATATCTTGGTCACCTCTGCTACTGGAAATTGTGTGTGGATAAAAGTGACAAAATTCCCAAGCCATATATTTTAATGTTCCACGATCTTCCAGATTTCCAAATTGGGGGCCATATTTTGTGACTGCTTGTCTCATTCTTGCGTCGTCTTTCGATGAAATTTCAAAATATTTTTATGTAACATGCACGACGTACGGAGAATATTTTCGTGAGCCATTGAGAGCATATTCCAAGATCTATTCGTCAACGATCTAGAGATACACGACAGACGAACGTACATACATATGTACAGACGTTACTGAATGTTTGCGCGACAATAGGAAAGAGGTACGTACGTATCTAAACTGATAAGAAACGAACGTCAGCCACGCTATCAATTCGTACTCGTTTATGCGTTTCTCGCTATAGCGTGATTCACGATAGTTCGAACTCGAAGATTCCGCCTCCGCGAAGACTCGCTCCTTCGTCATCCTCTAGTGGCCCCGAGTTTATTATTGTTTGTCGCTTGCACAATAGCGCGAGCGAAAATTCGTGAATCATTGTCGTCGCTACGTGGAAATTCGCTTCGTCATCGTCGTCATCATTATCATCATCCGCTGCCGACCTTGCGACGTGTTCATCCACGTCATTGCACATAGATCAGGAATATTCCTCAGTGTCGACAGTCACCGAAGAATCTTTGCGATCATTCTTGCGAGAACACGCGTGGAATCTCGAGAAAATTCATGAGTCACTTGGACTCATTCGGACATATTTGGACTTATTTGACGAATGATTTTAGGTAGAGCTGCCTTTGCTCGATCCGTTGGCATGGGAATTTGATCGACTATGAATTGTCTTTCTTAACCTTTTTAAATAGAAATTTCTGTATTATGAGTATTTAGACACGTCGAAATACAGTTGAAGAACCCTTTAATCTAACAATCAGTTTAGTCTCTGTTTTTATCTCGGAGTGGAGATACATGATTATGTAAAATATATATCGGTCTCAGATGCCGAAAGAATATCTGTTAGGCTAGCGACGTTAAGATAAAATAAAATACAATGGACATCCATTGTGTTTTATTTTAGTTTTATTCAAATTTATTTCTTTCGATCCTCAAAAATTAACCTGGACTTGGACAACTCACGCAGAAAGTTGAATTCGATATTCGGAAGTTCTCGTCACTGTGTATGTAAGAAGAAATGAACGCGTCGTGATTTAGGTGTTCGCAACGAAGCTGAAGTGTTCTTCCCTATAATTTTTTCGAATACGTTATCGATCGGTCTGCGCTAGAATTTACGGTTCGTTAAAGGGAGAACCCGGCAGTATCGCCAGACAATTTCTCAGCGATTATTGCAAAGAGTGCTTAAGCGAATCTCGAGGCAAAATCCAGCTGAATGAGAACGCTGCTGGGTTGATCCGTGCCGACGACTCCTCTAAAATCCCTCTCCCTTTCTATATCTCTCTGCCTCTCTCTTTCTCTTTCTCTCTCTCTCTCTCTCTCTCTCTCTCTCTCTCTCTTTGCAGCGCCGCCGAGGTAACTCGTAGCAAGTTGGTCCGTCGGCTGGCTTAATTGCTAATTAATTCTAATTGATAATTCCCTCGATAGTGTTAGGCAAGTAATCTCAAAGCATGTTTACGCGAAAGTTGCAACGAGCAATCGTCCGGATCCTCGTCTGACGTCTCAGACCTCGGTCGAACCCCGGCGCGTCACTATCTGTCGTTCCACTCCTCCTCGTCTTCTTCTTTGAGTGTCGAGCTTTTTCGGAAAATTAACGCCTTGAAAAAGCTCCGTATGTTACTTTCCGTGTGTGCACAAATATGTGTATCTTACAATTAACCGTTTACGAGCAACGCTGCGAGGCAATTGAAAGAAAATTTGAGCTCTAAAAGAAATGATGATTTGTCAGAAATCATTATTACGTATGCTACAGCGGAACACGAGCGGTTACTAGCAATCTGCAAAGGGTCAGCTGTTTGGAGCATAAAGAGTTAAATCTCGCATGGTGAAATACTCCGAAGAATTGAATAAATATTCATGTTCACGACACGATGGAGAAATTTTTCGAGTAATTTAAATTCCTCTGTTTAATGAAAAGCAAACCTGTCGCGCCGTAATTGTTTCAGATTCTCGATTGATCGTGAAAAATGCGAAAATAAAATTGAAGCAATCGATGAAATTCTTGTGCAGCCTAGAAAAAAATTTCTGCCTTGAAGAGTGCCAGCAAAGATATTTCATCGCCGTGTCGATGGATGGAGGTAATTGTTACTTCCGGAAAGTAACAATTACTTCCATAATCAGGCTTGGGAAGCGCAGCGAACAGAAGAGAAGGGACTTAACACAGGCGTTTACGCGACATATTCGCCACATTGATAACGCGTCGTACGTATCTGCCTTCATTGCTTCCTACTCGATGTCAATTTAACGTTCAATCGCGTAATGGACTGGAAATTGCTATCTGTCACGCGAGTTTTAACGCCGCGTGCACGCAGATTCACGATTTCCAGCGAGACTTTCTATCCCGAAGGAACGACCGATCTCCTCTCCATCCTCGGGCAGCGCGAGCAACTCGAGTTTTTGTCTGCCTTCGTTTTGGCACGAGCCCGAAAACAGTGTAGTATTTTACGCAACGCACAAAGATATAACAGCAGCGTAGTTTTACGCGTGTAGCTTAAAGCAAATATTTGTGCGCCGGAGTACGTTCGAATCGCGAAGAAGAAGACGGAAGAACCTCGAGCGTTATTATCCTCGAGGCGGCGATTGCTCGTATATATCGCGAACATTCCGGCGGTCGAAAGTCGAGAGCGATATACGAACGAGATAGCGTCGTAAAATTAATTAACAGAGAGCGGTGCCATTATTATAGTTCCACTGTGTCGTAGGTGTTGCGTCATATGGCGATGCATCGTCTGTAGATCTTATTTTCGTTTTCTTTTTTTTATTTTTTCTTTTTGTTTAACAGCGAAATCCTGTCTTTTCTTTCTCTCGTTTTCGTGCGTTCTCGTCTGTTTACGTTCGAAAAATGGACAATCGACAACAGCGACGACGACGCGTGACGTTGGCGAGACACGTGAGGCAACTGCAACGTAAACGTCGCACGTGTCACGTGACCTATCTACGTAAAAACCAAGCCCCGAGGTCGTTCATCGACGACGACGACGAGGAGGAGAACCGGGAATAAACGCGCAGAAACGCAGCAGGAAAACGATAGCGGCGATACGCGCGCTTTTCGTCTGTGAGCTGAAAACGTCAGTGGGTCGTTATCGGCACACGTCATCGATAGCCGATGATCGGTACACGAACGACCAGATAAATCAATATGTCGGTCGGGAAATTATTTCACGATACGCGGACCATCGTCGTCGTCGTCGTCGTTGTCGTCGTCGTCGATTCAAAGGTTTCGCCGAGGCGGAACGTCGACGTTTCACTAATGAAATCGATCGTCGTGAATGAAGTGCTGCATCGTCGCGACGTCAATCGCCACGTGACTCTCTCAAACGTGTGCGCCCGTGTACGTTCTCTCTGTGGGCGTTCCAACTCGTGCATACGTGCATGCATGCCAAGCAAGCGTGTGTACGTCGGGCCGTTCGAGGTCGTTCCTCGACAGCGTCGAACGATAACACACAACAGAACGTTCGCCGAGTTTTCGTCTTTTACGTCAGTCAGCCGGTAATACTCCATTCGCGTCATGAACGTTCCGCGAAAACTTTATGATCGCGACCCGGTTCCTTTCGGCGAATTAACGACAATTACGATTGAAAAATGGAAAATACATGCGCTGACGTAGAGAAACGATCGGTAGATTCAGATAAAAAGGCGATACCGTGCAAATTGGGACTCGTGAGTTGAAATCGGTAATTTCGATTCCACCGAACTCTCAAATCCACCAACCGACGTGCGCGAGTCGCGAGTGTCTTCGTCGTTCGCACGAAGGAACGATAGTTTTCAACGAGTCGCGTGTTCTCGAAACTTGCCAGTCCAGAGGCCACCGACGAACCTAATTGGCTGGTATATACGAGCTGTGTTGGTGCGGCACATTCTAGAAAACCGAATGTATCAAGCGCGGCACGTGTACGTGTGCTACGTGTGCGCAAAGTGGCGGATCCATTCTCCGTGTGACGACACTCGTACAGCGACGCGCGAGAAGACATATACACGCGCGGAACGAATCGCCTCGTCGTTGGCTCGCATCGTGTCCCGTGTCCTACACGATCTCTTCCTTCTGCACCGTTCAGACGTACTTGGATTATAAGGAATGTCGACGAACGGTGCGCTATTTCTGCAGCGTCTCTATCCCTCTAACAATCAGGGACGTACCGAGACGAAGGCGAGGTTTCTCTCTACATTGTTTCTCGACGCTGGCCACATTGTATTACACGCGTATCTCGCGCGCATTTTATATCCCAGCTTGATCGAGAGCGTATCGCTCGACTCTAGGCGACGCTTGACGCTACTTTTAGAACGACCGTGCGCTATTCTTCGCCGGTTATTGTCTCCAATTGAGCCAATATCACGCTACTCCATTGTCAAGAGACGTAACGTCTCGCATATTTTCGGAAGATCGTTTCTACGTCGTTCGATCTCTCTCGTCGATTAAACGACCGACGTGCTCGACGTAATAACACGTCGATCGTGCGAATTAACAACAGACGACAAGGTCGATGAAACAGCCAGTAATTTCGTAATATTTCGCGCGTTTCGTGGCTGAATCGTTAATAACAGCGTGGTTGGCGCGCCGGATATATGTTCGAGCAATGGAAACGAGAGAGGCCCACGCGCCTGTAACAACATAACAGTAACGGGCGGCACGGAAAATATAATTTTCCGCATAGCGTGGAATTCGTTGCACTCTCGTGTTCGTTCCGTGGCGCGCGCGAGCGAGCGAGCGTGTCAGCTTGCGCGCGGACGCGCTCACCAATCGGAATCGCATTCTTCGTCTATAAGGCACGGCCGTCGATGTGCATTAAAGTCTAGAGGCACGCGATAACACAGCAGAAGCACAGCGGCCATGAATTTTTCAAGAGGCCAAACGAGGCATATGCCCGTCTCACGTGACAATCCATATCGGTAGAATCCCAGCGATCTGTGCTACATAATTTCCCGTGTACACGGGCGTACGGGCCAATGTTGTGTCACGTTACGTTGCCCTTACTCCACCCTGTGCGTACGCACACGTATACGAACCCGTAAGTGCATGCATTGCCCGTGTCTACCGTCGAGCTTTTATCGCACACGCGTGCATACACACGCGCATACATGCGTACGCGGACCAGCACAGCGCCACCCCGAATACCGGATGTGACGACACTCGCGCACTTGGCCCGACGCACTCTTGAGATGTCTCCCCCTCCCCTTCTTCTTCTCCTGCTCTATTTCTCTCTGTCTCTTTCTTCCTCCCTTCGTCGCCGCCGTTCTCCGACCTGCTCTCTTTCTCTCTCTCTCTCTCTCTTTCTCCCCTTTCCTCTCCTTTCCTCCCTTCGTCGCGTCCGTATACTGCTCGGTACGCGAGAGACTCCCCGTTTCCCCGCCATCCCGCTCGTTGCCTCCCCTCCTTAACAGGGCGCTATTTACCCTCGTAGTTCCGGCGACGGCCGAGCGTGGCGCTGCGCGCTCATGCGTTGCATCTTATTCGCGACGTGTTTCGTGCACGGCGTCGGGCTCGCGTTAGCGCGCACAGTCCCACGCGGATCTTCGCGCGCGCGGCTCATCGTTGTGTCATCGCGAATCGCGGTGTTTGTCCGATTTCGCGATGTCTTTCTTCCGTCTTCGCTGCCGTCAACGACAAGGACAACAAAGTACCGGTGTCGTAACCGCGATTTCGATTCCATCGTCGTGCGACGCGGTGTCACGGTGCTCCGGAATCTGCGGAGATGATAACACCGGCCGCGTGTGTACCAACGAAACGCGAACGAGCCGCGGAGAGGAAAAGGGAAAACAACGAGACGAGGAAGTACGGCGAGAGAGAGAGAGAGAGAGAGAGAGAGAGAGAGAGAGAGAGAGAGAGAGAGAGAGAGAGAGAGAGAGAGACAGAAAACAACACACTCGCGGCCATTTTAACTGCGCCGTACGCTAACCCGGGCCACCCAGTGTGTAGCATAGTAGTACGAGAGCCAGAGAACCGCCGTGCCACCGCCGCTCGCTCTCTCCTTAGGCTTAAACTGCGTCTCTCGCGTGCGCGCTTTGCTTCTGCGCACGCAAGTCGGCTTCATGTTCTCTCACACGTACGCGCCACACACAGTTTACACTCGTGTGTCACGCATACTTTCTCGCGTCCGACCGAGTTGTTTGTCGCTTTGTCGTCTTGGGACGTCTTTCGTCACGATTCAGAGTCGGAGTCGGAGTCGGAGAAAATTGACAGCGCCGGGGGGAACATGGATAGCGTCGTTCGGAGAATCGTCGATACAGTGGCAGATTAGCGACGACAGGCGACACGCGAACGGGACGTGTTCGCTCGACCGGTATGCTTGCCTGTTTCACAACAACGAGGAGAAACGCGCCAATCGTGGAATCGGTGAGAAACGAGAGTACCTTGTATACCTTGGTTGTATCTATCTCGTGCACGGGCGAATTGTGCACGCCGAGCAAGGAAGATGTCATTGGGGGGGGGGGGGGGCGCTAGGATAACAAAGGAATGATCAATCGGAGCGAGGAGATTTGTTCAGCCGGTAACAGCGGGCTTGACAGTGACCGAAGTTACCCTATGATAATTCGTGCGGAGGAATCGGGACGCGATGGAATAGTTGTAAGTGCGCGGTGGCATCGACGGAAAGAAAAACACACGTGTCAAGGTGAAGAATCGTTGCACAAACAAACGGATCGGATCGACAGGATGACCTAATCGAAAGTACGGAGCGGTGACAGCAAGCGGGAAAGTGGCGCGGGGACGAGACTCGTGTGTTTCAGCCGCGGGACAACAACAACAACAGAGGCGAGGCGCAGCACCAAAAACGTAAGTCACACGTATGGAAAGAGGTTAAAGACGCGCGGAAAGTGGGGATGAGGAAAGTTCGACGTCCGAGCGGGACGGCACAGAGAGAAAGAGAAGTAACCGTGTGCGCGACGTAGGTACGAACCGCGTGACTCGGAATCTGCGCAGTAAATCGTGTTCACGTGAACGCGCCGCGAAATTCCATGGCGCCCAACAAAAACGCAGCCATTCGTCACGAGGAGATGAAGATCTCTCGAAACTCGATCGTGCGTCGTTCGTTCGTTCGTTTGTTCCCTTGCTCATTCGTTTCTGATACATCTTCCACATTTTCGTTCCCGCCTCCCTCTTGGCGTTCGTCTTTTAGCGTTCGACCAAGCACGAAGCCCCTTCTGCAAAAGTCGTGGGCGACATAGTGGCTTACGTAATGCTCCGGGCGATAAGACGGATAACGCGGCGGCGGTTTCGAGCGTGCCACCGAAGCGGCGCCTCTATTTTCGAACGCACGAGTCACTAGTTACCGCCTAACTGTGCGCTGTGTGTGTATGACACACCCGAAAAATCCTTCCAGACAGGAAAAAAAAAAAAAAAAAAGATTGTCACTTGTATTCCACGCGTTTTATCAATTTGATTTTGCATTTTTCAATGCTCGCTGATTTAACAAAGAAAATTCATCGCGTTCCGTTCTAACGAATCAAATCCATCGAACGTCGTCGAAAGAAAAATTCAATCGCGAGACACTCTACGAACAGAGTTCGGCGCTATATGAAATAAGGGGAAAAGAAGCTTTTGCGACGTTCGAAATTCTTTCAACGCGTACGGAGCGCGCGTGGCACCGCCTACGGACCGTCTGCTCGAGTCGTCGCCGTCCAATCGATCGTCAATGGTTCACCAAGGTGAAACGATCCGTGGTGAAGAAGAGCGGCGAGAGTTCCTCTAACCGATGACTTTTGACTCGTTAAGGATATGACTTGACGTATATCGTGACGTCAAGTTCATTTATCAAGACCGACAAAATCGTATTATATATGTGTGTGTGTGTGTGTGTACTCGTTCATCTTTTACGTTCGTGTTCCTCGAACGATTGAATCGAGCATACGGGGAATAGGATTTAGGTTAGGTTAGGCCGTCGAGGTGAACCTGACGTCCGAAATCTCCATACCGCGAACCATGATAACGTACAGAGAAGAGCAGCGTGACTCACCGGCCGACGTATGCGAAACTGAATCACCCTGGACGATATTAAAATCATGCAACGTTTTGCAATTCACGCGCCTGCTCGAACCGGGACGTTCCGCTTCTCGCGCGTTATACAAAGCTATCGCACATCCGAGGCTTGGACCTCTCGCGGTGAGATTCCTGCCGTATATCTCGAAACCATCGTCCTCGCACCCGACTCTGTATCGTTTTTATCTGAATTGGAGATTCGCGCGACTCTAACGCTACGTGTTCGTTCTCTCTTTCTCTCTTTCTCTCTCTGTGTGTGTATGTGTGTCGCGTCAAAGGACGATCGAGGGAAGAATATCGAGGCACACTGCACAGTGTGTCTCGATACCTTGCTACCAAATTGCTACGGTGTATTCTGAAGCTTAAACAGGTGAGAAACGTTTGTACGGAGTTTGAGTCGTGTGAAAATAATAAATATTCATGTGAGAATTCGTCAAGCATTAGGTACTTCTTTGTTCTTTATCGTCTCAATTGTTGACTTATTATTGTTTTGTAAAAATAAAAAAAAAATTAAATCTTAAAATCATCCACAGTCTATTAAGCAACTTTGCTTAGTAACTGTATACTAAATAATTTTTATAATATAGACTTCATTCTGTACTGTGACAATTTGGTATTACCAACCTGTTCAATTCTATTCTTCGAGCATTTCATAATGTACGAGCGCTGTATTTTACATTTACTTTAGACTCTGCTAAACTATTTATGTCATCTCGAACATTAATCGTCCATTTCTGTCGCGAAATTACAAGATTAATAATAACACTCGATCTACACGCGATCTATCGATAATGATCGATCAAAACGTCGCGAGAGAGATTCTTTTTCGCGGGTAGACACGGGCAAACTATGGCAATTGGCGGATGAAAAAAAAAAAGTTTGCTTTGCAAACGTTGAAAGAGGGGCAACGATCGATGGTGGGGGATCTCACTTCGCATGGTGGACGAGCAAGATGGCGGCCTGGGCTAGAGACACGTGAGAGTCGCGTTGCTGCGTCATGGATCCCCAAAAGATATTCGCATACTTGCTACGCGATATATTGAACATTAATTCGAATGCTTTTTGTTTCGACTGGCGTGAATACATCGATCTTTTGTCGATCAACCGATCAATCGATTTACAATCGAGGTTTACGCACCATCCGCGTTGTCTTCTTTCTGTCGTTTCCTCCAACAATATTGTGCATCATTCCGAATTGAATACGAATCCGTGATACCAGAGACCTACGAGGTCAAACCTAATTGGAGTAACCTAAAAGAATATCTTTCTCGTTCGTCAATCTTTTCGCGTAGATCTTCATCATTTGGATCTTGAGTATTTCGGTTTAATCGTGTCTAAAGCAGTTGTGCGATGATTTGGTAAAATGAAATTGTCCAAACTGTATGTGTAGTACCGTTTGATTATTTATAATCTCTTCCATTTCGTTTGAATATTTGACGAGTGGGTCAATTTTTCTTTTGATCCTTTAACGCGCGACGTTAATTCTTCGATTCTGATTCTCTGTGAAGACGGCCAACTTAATTTTCCAATGCAAACGATGTAAAGTCAATAGTTTATTAATAATACCACGATAATTGAATATATAAAAATGTATGAAAAACGAAATCGTCTGCAAAGAGTCAAATTGCATCAGTTTAATATGTAATGAAATTTATTAATTACGTACATAGAAAGATGCCTACAGAAATCAGACATAGAACGAAACGGCTTTTTGCAAGTATCTAATTACTGTCTCTCGTAGAAAAAAATCTCTCTGATCCATTTTTCAAGCGCTGAGTTATAAACGCGTTAAAAGTTACATATTAAAAGTTATAAATTTATAACTTAGAAAAGTTATATATTTTTGTTCGCTGATTTTTTGCTCATTTTAATTCGATGACGATTGATTAAGTTCTTGGCATATACAGAGTTCATCTCTCTCTTTCTCTCTGTTTTCTTTTTCTTTCAATTTAATCAAGAGATTCGCGTCATTAAATCCTGCAAATCAGGAATGGTCTACTTAAAGGTCGTTGCTCAGACGGAAATGTATTTAGTTATTCTACGAGCTGCCGACAACGATTTGTCGGTGGAGGGAACAGAATACTGTCGATTGGCAAAAAAGCAATAACGCGTTGCCTAGTTCCATATGCAATGTCTTAAGAAACAGCTACTGGTCCTCGTAATTACCAGTTTACCACCTCGCCGTTCCGTTCCAAGATATTTGCATTGTCCTGTAATTAGAACTTCCCGGTATAGTGTGTGTTGCTTCCCATCGAGCCAAGCACAGTAGACGAATGTCAGTGTCCGCATTCGATGCGTTTCCTTCCGTATGGGAGTCCTCTTGTCTACAAACTGCTAACTTTTTATACTCTCTCAGCAGGGTTCCCTAGATCGTGGNTCTCTCTCTCTCTCTCTCTCTCTCTCTCTCTCTCTCTCTCTCTCTCTCTCTCTCTCTCTCTCTCTCTCTCTCTCTCTTTTTTCTCTCCGTCACGAACGATTATACAAATAAAAATCACGAACGATCGTTACGATGCAGCGTGCGTCTGGTATTCACGGTTCGACCAGTCGAGGGTTTTAAGGAAACTGGTACAACTACTTTATCGGCCGAGGAGGATCGGGCGCAACTGTCTGCGCTGATTTTCATTTCAATACAGTCGCGCAAGACTGTTTGCTCGGGACGTTGAGGAACGCGTCGACGTTAAGGAGAGTTAAAGGTACCTAGGGCCGGTCGTGCTCGCAACCAACCTGTCTGCGAACTTTTTAACAAGGGAAGCGGGTCATCGCACCTCCCTTTCTCTTCTCCTTCCCCCCCCCTCGCTTCCTTTTCTATTTTTTCGAATTTCCCTCTCCTTCTTACTCTCCTCTCTCAGTTCTCGAACGTTTTTCAACCTTTCTCACGGAGAAATCGTGTGTTGGACAAAGGCGGACGACCGATGCACGCGGCACCGCGGCGAAATCGTGTCGACGGTGGATGCAAAAATGGGTAACGATATTACGTGCTTAAGGGTGAATGCAGAAGGGGTGTGCCCGAGAGAGCGATGCCTGTCGGAAGCTGTAATGGAGATTGATGGCCGCCGACGCGGAAAAGTCGATGTTGCGAAAGTAAATTAGTACGCGGAGAGGCTAGATCGAGCCTAAAATATTGAAATCGGTGATGGAATAGTTATCGTGTCTTGCTCTCCGGTCTCTCTCTCTCTCTCTTTCTCTGCCTCAGTTTCGCGTCCCCATTCTAATTCGGCTGTCGACGTCCGTTCCGTTATCGAACCCTCAGATTTGTACAAAACAATTCCAGCTTCCAGACGTCGATAACGTGTCCCGAATTGCGAGTCCGAAACAATCGTGAACCGAGGGAAGAACGAACAGGGGAGGAGGGCTTCGACTAATTGACGTGAGAATTTGGAAAATTTCTCTCGCGTTTCTCGGTGCTTGATACTATCATTACGCGTCAGAGATTACCTTTTACACTTACAAACGAAAACGACAACTCACAATTGTAAGCACTCAGTGCAATTTCGCAGTTGAAAATTTTCCAGAAGTCCGCGAACTAATTTATATGACTCTTTTTCTGGTTATCGTTGAATGAATCATTGAATCGAGGAACGTTGGTGATGTGAAGACAAGTGTACCGTGTTGAATTATAAATTAGAAATTACTTTGCTCGTAAGTGAGCGATATGGTTACGATCTTCGATAAAAGTCGAATCAAATCGCGATTGCATCCGTCGCGTGGAACGTCGCGTGACAGAGAAATCGAGGTGACTCGCGTCTGAAGAAACGGTTAAATGTCGATAGTGGCACGTTAATAGCTATCGCTGACGACGCACAACACAAAGGCTGAAAGCGACAAACAGGCGAAAAGTGAGTGAGTAAGGTGTGGAACGCAGTCGGGTAAGCGAATCGCGTTTGGTTGCTACCATAATTGTACTTTGTACGTTGTCCCATTGTTTTGTGTGGCCGTGTGGGCAGCTTCGCCGTATAAAGCCCGTTAAGGGTTGATTTTTTGACGAATTATCGTTTTAAATGATACGCTATGCTTTGTAGTGCTTTATTCGATGATAAATGTCATTCGGTTCAACGATCAAGAAAATCAGGCAACGCGAGCACTCTCTCTTTCTCTCTCTTTCTCTCTCTTTCTCTCTCGTACGAGACCTCGGTGAGTTACAAAGTGAAATCAGGGAATTGCAATCGTCTAACAGTAGACACGGCAATTTTAATTCCATCGAACAAGTATTCTTCACGTCAGTGGGGGGTTTGGTTGGACTTTAATTGAATTAAATTTGATATTCAAATGAAAATGAGAATGGAAATGCAATGGCTGGTTACACGCGAGTATTTTCTTCGACGAGGAAAGGCTGTGACAATTATTCTCTGTCTTTGCGAGAGAAAGAAACGTCGTATTTCGAAGCAGAAAACGCCTACATTGACGTAGGGTAAAAACGAAGCGTACTCGTTTCGTGGCTCACGTGTCTCGATCCTAATGAGGCTGCTTTACGTTTCTCCGCGGTCGGGGACTCGCGCGTGTGTGCACCACGTCCCACTCCTTCCGCGTGTAGGCGCCACGGATCTTTCATCGAGTCGTTACGATTTTATAATTTGTCAAAAGTACCAGTGGAGTAAATAATTCGGTTTTCAATAATTCATCGAATCGCCAAACATTTCCAATGTTCGAGATTATCACGCGAGAAGGTTCAAATTGAAACAATTGTCACGGTGGCGAGGAGATTCGAGAATGTCCATCTTTAGTTATTAGCGGTGTGTCTAGGGGGGCAGCTTGTTGTACACGCGGGCGATTAGCAGCGAGGTAAATATTGTCGTCGACAGCCGCGTGTTCGCAACGCGCGTCTTTGTCGTCGATGTCGGCGCAGCAGCAGCGTGTTGGAAGGAAACCCAACAAGGGTGCAGGTGGCTCGTATGTCAAGAAGATGAAGTCTCTCGTCTTGGAACAATGGGCTATGACGTGCGCGCCAGGAAGCATACATGTCTTACTTCCGGTGACTCGCCGTCTAATTGATTCTCAACCCTCTTGTTCGGTTAACGTCGTCTATCGGGTCTCGAGCTGTGCTGCCGTCTTCGCGTGTCGTCGTCCGTCGTCTACACCGATGCCGAAAGTCGGCCGAATTTTCAAACTCGAAACGAAAGTTTTAGAAAAAGCTAACAATTCGACGTGTCTGTTGTTCGAAGAATAACGTCCAAATCAAATGATATTCATTTGCAAATAATCGTTTGTTTTCAGTCGATCCCCTGAAGTTTATGCAACAGGATCGGAACTACAGAAACATTAATTCGATATTGCCAGGTGGGAATAAAGTAATTTCTAGAAAAATCCAAATGTGCTGACGGTGTTGTTTCAAACTGAGCATCGAAACGAAGCATCGAGCAATACTACAGAGAAATATTCGACCAATGCCCGTCGTTGTCGCTCGTTATCGTTCGACGTGGACGAAACGATCGCGGCGAAGAATCGTAAAATACAGGTACTTATTCTGCAGGCAGATTTTTAACGCAGATACATACAGAAGCGTGTGAGGCGCGAGGAAGGAGGAGTGTACCTCCTTTCACGACCGATTTAAGATACGTACGACGTTTCGTAGCGCGGCCGTGCGACGACGTTTCCTTTGAACTTAGACCGCCCGTGAAATATTCACCTTCGGCGTAATGTCCAACGGCGTGTCGTAAATTTTCGCGTGCTCGCCAGCCGCAAAAATTGGCCGACAGAAATCAGCGTCCTTGCGCAAAGTCCTTGCGTTGGCGCTGGCTCGTTTCTAAAACCGACCCCCGTGCGTCGTCGTTCGTGCCTCCTACGAAGGAAACGAAAAATGTCAGAACCGAAAGGAATACCGATCGGAAAGGTCACATCGTCTCGTTATTGCGGGGAGGGGGATAGCGTACCACTCGACGATTACGCCATTTCGGTTTCACTTCTAAATATATACGGTGTTCCTCCTGGTTACAGCTACCGACAAGTCTACAACTACATGTTTCGTCGCTACGAAAGTTGAACCCATCGAAACCTCGAAAAATTCAGAGTTAGAAACCATGAAAAGTTAAGAGTCCGTGATTTGACAGAGGTGTGGACTCATCAATCAGAGATGTAGCAACGTCGTAGTGCAATACATTTTTCAAATGTTCTGCCAAAGTTAGATCATTCGCGCTTTTAAATCGAGCCAAACATCCCAAGATGATACGACTTGAGTTAACAAAACTCCAAACTACGTTGGCCGTTGCACGTTCCAAATTGTCCGACATCGCAATTGGGAAACGGAGCGACAAGGCGAGAATATCGGATCGAGGAGAAAGTAACAAGGGGGAAGGAAGACTCGTGCAGGCGATGGAAAGACCGTGTGCACTCTGACGGAGGTGCACGGGGGTTTGTTTTGATGTGTGACTATCAAAAAAAAAAAAAAAAAAAAAAAAAAAAANAACTGCAAAATATATATTCGTGCAGATCGAACAATAGCCGCTGAAAAATTGTAGATATTTTGAACTAAAAAAAAAAAAAAAAAAAAAAAAAAAAAAAGAGCGTGTGGCCCGGTGCCAGGCACGCAACTGCACGCACCAACACAAATCTCACGACCGCGGGTACACGCGCGTGGATGCAAAACGCGCCGCGTGCACGCAGCCCGCCTCCATCGCCTGTGCGAAAGATAGAGTACCGATAGCGGCGATTCGCCATGGCCAAGCCGTGATTTAGGGGTCGCTATGGCGCCGCAATTCAGAAACAAGGGTTCGTTGAACCCGTTCGCAACCCTCGGCCGCGATCGTTACTCTAAAAGCTCTCTGTCAGCGTGATTACGAAAATTTGCAGGCTACGGGTGTTTGCTGGGCGTGGAGCACGTGAGATCGGGATTTTTCTTCGTCGTTCACTCTTCTTTGATTCTTCTCGCGAATGAGCGATACTCGTTGTCAGGACTATATTTGTAGTCTTGAAACTTCCGGTGTTTTAGGGACGTTATTATATTTGTACTTCAGGACTAGAAAAATGTCTAGAGTGTTGATACATGAATAATTACATACAATGTGAAATACATAGTGTGAATTCCGCATATGAAGAATCTTCCAAGACTTTTCACCGGGAATGCGCTGCGTTGAACGACTCGTTCTACTCTTCAGTCGATGCAATTAGTAGATTTCGATTCGTTATTGGTTTCACACGCAGTTATTGGTTGAATTGATCGAAACAATCTACAGTCTACAAAATAATCTTCATTGTCAGATGCGTGACGATTGTGTAGGTATGTACACGAGAGAGAGACTGATTGGATGGAACAAAAGTTTCATCAAGTCAGCCTCGCACGCAATTATTGGTTAAATTGATCGAAATAATCTACAATTTGCGAAAGAAATTGTTCGTCAAATGTAGAATTTTGTTCACGACTGGATCTCCTCCTCTTTAACGCACGATTCTTTTTCTTTTATTGAATACCAAGATATCCTAATATATATTTAAAATCGTACAGAAAGTTTTAGGAGTCGTTGTAAAGGGAAATCGAACTGTTAGAAAATTTTCAATACAATAGAAACATCCTTACTTCTTCACCCGCTAATCTCTGAAAAACAGAAAAAAAAAAAAAAAATTCAAGTAGAGTTTGTGTTTTGAAACGAATCCAAATTGCAACAGTTCAAAACATTGACCACGTTTCATCGCTGTTGGCTCAGCTACAATTCTTCACACGTAAAAATGCATTTTAACCACTTGCTCTGGCTGAACTGATCGCGGACCATAACGAGCGACCGAACCGTATACAATAATTCGTCGCTTTCTTTTCGAACTCGTCAAATATGATATCACTGGATAGAAATTATCGAAGAGTAGTAAATTTATTATTCGTTCTGCCTATTTTGGTTCACTTAAATATTATTAAAACTGAGAAAATGTTACAATTTTGGAACAAAAAAAATTTTCGACGTTCCAGCGCAGAACTCTTACACACGCGAAAATTAATCACTTGCGGTGGCAACTTGATTGCGGACCATAACGAGCGACCGAACCGTATACATAATTCGTCGCTTTCTTTTCGAACTCGTCAAATATGATATCACTGGATAGAAATTATCGAAGAGTAGTAAATTTATTATTCGTTCTGCCTATTTTGGTTCACTTAAATATTATTAAAACTGAGAAAATGTTACAATTTTGGAACAAAAAAAATTTTCGACGTTCCAGCGCAGAACTCTTACACACGCGAAAATTAATCACTTGCGGTGGCAACTTGATTGCGGACCATAACGAGCGACCGAACCGTATACATAATTCGTCGCTTTCTTTTCGAACTCGTCAAATATGATATCACTGGATAGAAATTATCGAAGAGTAGTAAATTTATTATTCGTTCTGCCTATTTTGGTTCACTTAAATATTATTAAAACTGAGAAAATGTTACAATTTTGGAACAAAAAAAATTTTCGACGTTCCAGCGCAAAACTCTTACACACGCGAAAATTAATCACTTACGGTGGCAGCTTGATTGCGGACCATAACGAGCGACCGAACCGTATACAATAATTCGTCGCTTTCTTTTCAAACTCGTCAAATATGATATCACTGGACAGAAATTATTAAAGAGTAATAAATTTATTATTCGTTCTGCCTATTTTGGTTCACTTAAGTATAATTAAAACTGAGAAAATGTTACAATTTTGGAACAAAAAAATTTTCGACGTTCCAGCGCAAAACTCTTTACAGACGCGAAAATTAATCACTTACGGTGGCAACTTAACTCGTCAAATATGATATCACTGGACAGAAATTATCAAAGAGTAATAAATTTATTATTCGTTCTGCCTATTTCGTTTCACTTAAATATAATTAAAACTGAGGAAACGTTACAATTTTGGAACAAAAAAAATTCTCGATTCCAACTCGCGAGAGGTTAAAAAGAAAAAAGGAAAAATCGTTCGCATCGAACGAAATATGTAGTCAGCCAATAAAGTCTCAACAGACGCACGCGTAGCTTATGGACGAAGGAGCCGGGCGGCGGTGTTCCGATTGGAATCACCGGCTCGAAAAATTTATACGATAAACGCGCGCGGCGATGTGCGTAACGGACAGCCGCGGCGGGTCGCCGTCAAGTGGCAGATTGTAAACATCCGGTAGCCGATGCAAATCCGCCCGCAGTATGACGACTGTGTGGAGGCGAAACGGCCCCACAGAGAAAAAGAGACAATGCCGCGCAGCGTGTGTACACGTTATTTTGTCCGATCGTTGGTATCTACGTGGTATACTCACCGTGTTCTCTACCGATCCTCCGATTCATACGGAAGAATTCACGGCGGCACGATGCACGATTTTCGTGTTCTACGTGCGTGTGTATCTCGCGTGCAATCCGCGCGACGGTTTCTTTTGTGCCAAGTTATTTTAAGAGCGCAGAATTTTGCATGCTCACGTGGCACTCGGTGGCAGACGGCGTCTGCGGACGAAAACAAACAAGGGAAACGCGTTTCGGAGCGAGATATATATTTCGCCTAGAGGTTCGATTTTCTAGCTCGATCAGCCTCTGCCTCGGAATCGTCTCGTTCAGTGATTTTTCGACTTTGCCGACTTCTTCCATTTGAAATCGTTACGTTTTACGAAAACCTTTTACAATTTTTTGATTCTGCGTAGAAATAAAATGACGAATGTCCTTTGTATCATGGGATTCCTCCTTTGTAAATTTTTATCCAGAGTATTCCGCGATACGAAACGAAATGTCCTGATATTGAGTTTGTGAATTTCTTTTATAAAATTTATTGCAAAACAATATCGAGCAATTAAACGTAGCGTAATCACCGGATTATTACTAAGACTTACACACTTTGTTTATCGTTGGTACGTAAGCGTTCGGATACTTTCGAGCAATTGTAGTTGTACGATCGACTATCTACCCAGTAGTCACGTTCGAGTAACCGTGGAATGAACGATAGCGCTGTAAACTCCGTTGAGGAACTGGACGTTTCTGCGAAGTCTGGTCAGAAATATCTACCCGGTTGGCTGTGTAGACGATATTGTAAAGCCCGGTGCTTCCTCCCGGTGCTTTGCTGTTTCTGCTTCATTTTGCTGCTAGATTTTCCTGTTTCGTCTTACACCGTATTGCGGTTACAACACTTTTGTTGCAATGTCTCGATGTACAATGTTTCCTGGACAAACGCAAGTTAACAGTAGTTGGCAGAAAAATTACGTCGTTGCTTTATTAATAAACTCGTGTTAATTTAATTTTACGTTCTCCGTGTTAGAAGCAAATTGAATCAAGAGTTCAATCAAAAATCAACTAACTCGAAAAGTTTAACTCCAACGAGAATCACGTGTCGATATATATTTATACAGAGTGTTTCGTAACTTGTGGAACCTACTTCGCGAGCTGATTGTGCGCCTAAAAATAATGAAAAACAGTCATATAAATATATGTTCTGTCTGTCTTCGTTTATGAGATATCATGAATTCTCGTTTTTAATTACTTTTGCAAAAGATGCTCGAAATGACCACCTTGCAACGCGTCTTGTCATTCATCTGGTTACTCTCTCTATCATTCCTGGTGTTTCTCGAATTTGTCGGAAGCCTTGCTCTATTCTATTTC
>NW_025110007.1:128834-210690 GCF_011392965.1 Frieseomelitta varia | reverse complement strand
CTCTAATATTTCGTGTAAACGCGTGCTGAAAAAAATCAACGTACTTTGTGCCTGTTAGTTTCCCATCAAGAAAAAAAGGTCCAATTAAAAATTTGTCAATTATTCCTGTCCATACGTTTAAACTAAACTGGTGTTGATGTCTTGAATGCACAATAACATGTGGGTTTTTTCTTCGTCCCAATTATGATTATTATGAAAATTGAATGTACCTACCATCCCTGGTAAAACTAGCTTACTAGAGTTTGCTCTGTTTATAAAAATCATTATATCTCATGAACGAAGACAGATAGGACATATATTTATATGACTTTTTTTCATTATTTTTAAATGTACAATCAGTTCCCGATGTGAGTCCCACAAGTTACGAAACACCCTGTGTTATATATATATATATATATATATATATATATATATATATATATATATATATATATATATATATATATATATATATATTCGTTCTTTCGTGTTTCGCAATGTTGCGAACGTTGGGTATTGTTAGCCGGTTTTAGAATGTAGATTAAATATGAGGTCAAACGGCAAAATATCGGCGAGAAACAACACGTACTTCTCGTCATACTCCGCAAATAATCGGCAGAAATCACTCCCGTCCTTGGCACGGTAATCCGCGATAATATTTCGTGCTTGGTTTCCCGTCTCGCCGTTCGAAACAACGTCGTATTGACGGATGAAACACGACGAAAACGTCCCCGTATATATACTTGATTGCTCGAGGCCGCGGCTACGAGTATGTTCGCGCGTTCATGAGCTCTGCGTATCAATGGCGGCTCTGACTTTACCGTTTACCTTGCCGATTCGTTTCCCCTCCTCGCGCTTAACTGCTTTGCATCTGTCGAAATCTTCTTCACCCGCGACAAAAATGTTTTCGATCGAAGATATTTGATGGCCTCGAACTCGTTAAAGTGTAAAATATCGTTTACGTTTAGATACGCGGATTTCTGTGAAAAATTCACGTTTTCTTGCGAAAAGAAGCACCAAATTGGTCGGAATGGCCAATCTGTAATTTATAATTTTAAATAATTGCGAAGATTTACGTGTAACCCATTGTAATATAAAGTTTCTCTATTCTCTGGTGGAAATTTTGAATTTCGACAGTATAAAAGTTTCTCTATTCTCTGATGGAAATTTTGAATTTCGACAGTAGCGTTAAAAAAAAGGTAGGCTCTACGTTTCGCTTGTCGAAACAACAGGTGTCCACCATGTTTTCGGACGTTTGAACTTTTCACGATTTAATATCCACGACCCATAATGTAACTTATTCGACATACGCGAGAAGATGAAATTGACTTAATTTAATTGACGAACGCGAGAGATCTCAATGTTACTGAATATCTTCAATCGAAACGAACGAGATACATATCGTGGAATCAAGGTATTATACACGGTGAAACACAGTGAAGCGTCTCTTCTCTTGCCTGGACAGTCGCGCAGGGATGCCCCCTTAATCGATCGAGTTCGCGGAGACGCTTTCAACGCATAATGAGAAAGCTGGCGTCGTTGGATGCGCCATTGATTTTCAACCGGAAACTAACTTCCACGGGTAGAAGCAACAAGTAATTACTTTAAAGAAATTGAATTATACGGACTATATAGCACGAGGCGGCGGCGGCGGCGCGCGTCTCTTCGGTTAAGTACACTCACGCTCACTGTAATCGAATCACCGAACATTTTCGTGTAATCAAAATTGTTTGCGCCGTGGTTATGCTTCCCGTGAGAATTCTTTCTTTTCTGTCTGTCTCTGCCCTTCTCTTTCGCGTTTGTTTTGGAAATCGTGGCTTTGAAACGGAACATCAAGGAATTAAGGATCCGTATTCTCAATACATTACGATCCATATTTTAAAACATTACATTTTTACGTAATTTTTAGTGTCGCAGAGATTTTATTGATTTTCCAGTTCCTCTGTACGTGATTTTCAAATGTTGCATCCGCGTCAGGGCACAATTTTCCATTGTATGAGTACAATCTGACGTGCATTCAACGATTATGGAAAATGGCACTTTAATCGAGATCGACGAGATTTCCTTTGTTTCTGACAGTCATCGAGAACACACTGTGGAAACTTTACACGTACATTCTCGTCCGAAGGTTTTACGACTTTTAATAATTCAATACTTGGTATATTTAATTCTTCAGTTACACGTGTATCTCGTAATAGAATAAAAGTGTTTTCTCATACGTGTAGCATATCTTTGAACATTTAATGTCTGGTCTAGAATTTCTGTACGTGTGCGAGTGTGCATTTTGTTTAAGGTGCAATTTCATTTATTCAGTTTTATCTTATTTAGCTGTGTAATTTTATTTATGTATTAAATTTTATTTGAGATTATGTCCGTGAAACAAACAAGAATACACGACGAGCACTGGTGTATTAAAATTTACACGGATTCGTTTACACGTGTATTTACACGTGGACCTCCCTTTCTCTCTACCTTTTGTTCCACATGGGTGTTCTTTAGTACTTTACGAAGGTTTTCTGGCTCACGACCGCGAGAAAGGGAACCTCGGTTGTCGACTCTCTTTTTGTACTACGCCTCGCGGTACCGCCCGTATTCATCCCCTATGTAGCGGGGATTGCGACAGGGTGAAAGACGGTTTTCGGGGGCCCGAAAGACGATCGTTCGTAATGTTCTTCCCCGAATGCACACGGAACCCCTTACCCCACCTTTTCTACCCTTTGAACTTTTAAGAGACCACTCGACACTTGGAAAGATGCCTCTAAGCGTTCAATGAGGCCAATACCACGAGGGTGGTGCGGCTCTTAACAAGGTTATGGGACTCTTTATTCTCTCTCTCTCTCTCTCTCGTACTCTCACTCTCAGTCTCCTTCCTCCTGTGTTTCTCCCTCTGGCATTCCCTTTAGTTCGCTGCATTTACACCGGTGCTTCTCTCCAACTCTCGTCTCTCTTCTCTCTGCTTGTTCGTCTGCGTGTAACCTCGCGCTTACGACGGGTGCCATAGCAGCAAGCGTGAGCGAGGACTCTCTCTCTCTCTCTCTGTCCTCTCTGTCTCAGCGAGGGGCGGTTGATTTGGGCGCGAAATTGCCCGACAAAATCAAATTTCATTTCGCCGAGGGCGTGTCTGGACAATCGAGCAGCCAAGTGGCCAGCGGCCAATCTGACTATCTCGTCAACCAATTTTGTCGGTGATTACTTTACTCCTCGTTGCTCTTGCCCGACGTGCGCGACGAGAAGAGCAGTGAGAGAGGCGCGAGAGAGGCCTTCTCCACGCCGCGTTCTACCGGGAGCGTCTTCAAGCCTCGTTCGACTTCCGCCGTTCCGTAATTTAAAGTCGTTCCACGAAAATGAAAATTCGTTTCGTATGATATTCGGCTATATTTTCCATTTCTCTTTTCGTTACCGCCTCGAGTAGCCAGCAGCAGCAGCAGCGGGGTCCGGCGGCAGTCTCGCCACGTTTCGTCGTTTGTAATACAATAATCGCAGGTTGCCACGTCGAGACAAGGAAAAACGCTTCTCTCTCTCTCTCTCTCTCTCTCTTTCTACCGACGTTTCTGTTACTCTCTGGCCGACTACCTGTCATCGCCACGCTTGTAATTTAAATTCTCTTTCACCAGAGATTCATCTCTTTTTTTTCTCTCTCTTTCTTTCCACCCCGTCCTCTCTCCCCTTCTCTTTGCCCCGCCGGATTCTAATTACGCTTACCCTGAGAAACCTATCCGCGGTAAGACATCTGTTACCCCCCGAAGTTTCTTTAATATCCGATTATACCGTTCCGCCTGGTTGGAAAACCTCTACGGGAAGAAACAATTACACGTAGGCCGCACGCACGCGTCTCCTTCTCTCGTAACGCGACGAGAGCCAATCGTGAATTCGCAAAGGGAAAATATTCGACGAATCGAATACTCGTTTTGTCGTCGAACGGACGATATCTCGCGATTAAAACGACTCGGGCTGTTCTCTCTCTCTGGCGAAGTTTCGCCAGGTGTCTACCGAAGAGTAAAACTATCGCGATGTTGCTCTCGAGAGTATTTCTCGCAAATGAATACTGTTCTTAGAGTTACTATCCGGGACATAAAATATTATATAATTAAATAATTATTGATTTAAATTTTTATATGACATGATTATTATAAAATAATTTAAATGTTATATATAAATATAAATATTGTACAATATAAATTATATAATAATTTAAACATTATATATAAATATAAATATTATATAATATACAATATTTAATTGTATTAAATATTATATAATAATTTAAATATTGCATATAAATATAAATATTACATAATATACAATATTTAATTGTATTAAATATTATATAATAATTTAAATATTGCGTGTAAATATAAATATTATATAATATACAATATTTAATTGTATTAAATATTATATAATAATTTAAATATTGCGTATAAATATAAATATTACATAATATACAATATTTAATTGTATTAAATATTATATAATAATTTAAATATTGTATATATATATAAATATATAATATACAATATTTAATTGTATTATATAATAATTTAATTATTGTATATAAATATAAATATTATATAATATACAATATTTAATTGTATTATATAATAATTTAATTATTGTATATAAATATAAATATTATATAATACACAATATTTAATTGTATTAAGTATTATATAACAATTTAAATCATTGAACTCTTCTTTTTATGTTGATTTTTCTTTTATCTTAAAATATTATGGGCAACTATGAGGCAACATTCCTTGCACCTCCACGATAGCGATGGTCACTGTTCACGCTTGTGTTTCGAACTAAACACCACAGTGAGTAGGACCAGAGACAATGAACTCTCAAATGGACACGGTTTTGAGAGTTCGATCGGATAGTAAGCTCTCGGAGAGTATTTCGGTCTTTCTCAGAATGTGGAAATTCTCAAAGCTGCTCTCGAATGGACACGCACAACTCTCGAGAGTAACTCTCAAATGGACGCAAGTCCCCTCCCAGCGTGAAACTATACCTACGCGCGTATGTACATACGTGCTCGCCGCGACTCTCTCCCGCGCCTCGCGTTGGCGAACAGTGTGATCACGCGTCGACGCGCGCATGTGCGAAACGATCGGGCAAATTTTCTTCGCTGGCTGCTCTCTCGCGGCGGTCGTCTCCGGTGGCCCTCGAGGTAAAGCGCGAAAATTTTCTCCACTCGCCGTTCGCGGTTTGCCACGCATGTGTGAATGTGCCCCGGGGTAGCTTCCCACGCGGTGCAACCGCGGTGGCGAAAGCTCGCGACTTATCGTGGAAAAAAATCGGAGAATCTGTACGAAAAGTACAACCGGCCGGGGAGAGAAACGCGTGCGTTTGTTGTGTGTGCTCGCGCGCGCGCCCTTTTTCTAGACACACGCGTTATTATACGTACACCCCCGCTCAAAAGTGCCGAGACTCGTGCAGGACAATTGTTGTTAGGTGTACGAATTCATTCGCGGTCCTTGGGATTAATTAAGTGCAACCTCGTGTTCTGTTTCGATCGGTTTGCGCCAGTGTGAAGTGTCTGATAATTGCACAACCTCTCGCAAAAGGCTACGTACAGTTTTCAACATGTTACGTGTTTTTAGCAAAAATTGCAGTGTCGAAGTATAATTTAATAAGCGTGCTTTTTGTATTAATAAAAGTCAAAAGTGTAATTTAATAAGCGTGCTTTTTGTATTAATAAAAGTCAAAAGTGTAATTTAATAAGCGTGCTTTTTGTATTAATAAAAGTCAAGTTTATTTCATCAGACGCGATAAAGTGTCCAGTAAAAGTGTTCGACGTCGGCTAAACGAATAATAAAGTGTCAATCCGTTGGGACCGACGCCGTCTCGAACGTGTTAATCGTCAATTTCATCAATTAGCGAAGTAAATACAGATAGATTGCACGAGTATACATTAATAATAATAATTTGTGTTTTCCCCGTTTCCATACAGCTTTTCTGCTATATACTGTCCATACCTGTTGCTCTGTTTCTTTAAATTCTTCCACGATACAGAATTATTAATGGAATTTTTAATAATTTGCCCCAAATGGGGCATTTCTTTAGTAATTGGTATAAATATCCATTCAACAATCACTAATGAGTAATATTATATATAGCATGATTTACATACTATACGAGCAGTACTTTCATTGTTAATAAAACTTTTGTAATAATTTAATTCTGTTAAACCCTTCAGTAATACTAGAACCACGTTGAAAACTGTGAACGATCCTGGTACAATGGCTAAGAACAATATTATAAAAATGTAAAAAGTGTCTTGATACTTTTGAGCGGAAATGTAGATAGGTGTATTTGTCCGTGTTGTCTGTTTTTGATATTTGTGTCGATACTTCTCGATAATTATTTTCCCTTTAACGCTGTCGACAAGTGAAGCACAAAATTTCCATCAGAGACGTTAAAATAAAAAAAAGAAACAGAGAATCTTTATGATACAATAGGGTACACAAGCTTTTGTTTGTGTATTTTACAAAGAATCGAAAATTTAAGTCTCTGAAGCTGTTTATCTAAACGAAAATTTTCAATTAGTCATTTTGATAGTTCTGAAATTTGATGAGAGTGAAGTCACCGAAATTCAAATTTCCTCGAATAAAAAGTATTCTAGTACTTTTGAGCGCGAGTGTATATCTATCCTTTGTACGTGTACGTGTATTTGTGCGTCGGGTTGGTTCTCGGTGTATAGGAGAATTATTCTAGCGTACTGTAGGTACGTGCAACGATCAGGTCCAAGTTTATAAGAGTTCCAGGAAGGGCGGCGACCTCCCTTGGGCCTCTTTCATCTAGACCGCGTCCTTCTCGGTCTATCCCTCTCCCTCCCATTTTCTCTCTCTCTCTTTTTGCCTTTCTAAATGCATTCTCTCCTTTTCTGTCTTTCTCCCTTTTTCCCTCGTGCTTGCCGCGTTCCTTTTCTCACCTTTCCAGCTAAAATCCCATATCCAGCTTCCAGGAAAGGAATTGTCGACAGTGATCCAAACGAGACGAATTCACTTCCTCCATGGCCATCTATACATACTTCATATATCGTATTTTCGCGCGTGAACCCACGTTATGCTCGCTGATACATACATTCGTTTCGATTTTTCTCCTTCAATATAAATTTATATATATATATATATATATATATATATATATATATATAATTAAATAAAGTTTTATTATTTATTATTATTTATGTAATTGTATAATATATATTATATAATTGTATTAATATAATATATATTATATAATTATGTATTATATATCTAATTATTTATATTATTATTATTTATTATTTAAGTTTTATTATTTAAAAAAGTATATTTTAGTAATAATTAAAAATTAACAATATTATTTATAGTTTAAAGTAATGAAAATGAATTTCTTAAAAATAAACAAGTAAAATTATTTTTGTATTTTTTGTACTTATCGGGGTTAATTAATTAATTTTAATAATTTAATTGTCTCGAAAGTAAATGATCTAAATATATATAAATTTATTATTTTTCTTGTTAAGTAAAAAAAATAAATATATATGTTTGGAAATTAAATGTTTCTCGTATTTATTAATATCTAATTTTTTTTCAATAAATTTAATTTAGCATGTACAGACTGTATTACACGCTACAACATATAGTAGTATTTCCCATCTTCACTGGCTCCGCTTTAACCACTTGGGCTGGCGGAGCCCTGAAGTGATTTGCGGACCATAACGAGTGACCGAACCGTATGCAACAATTCGTCGCTTTCTTTTCGAACTCGTCGGTATGATATTTACTGAATAGAAACTATTGAGAAGTAATAAATTTATTATTTGTTTTATTATTTGCCTATCTTGTTTTACTCAAGTATAACTGAAAAAAAAACTGAGAAAATATTACAATTTTGGAACAAAGAATTCTCGACGTTCGTGGCACGTCATTCCGGCGCAAGAGGTTAACCAGCCAATGTTTGTCGCGGAAAATTTGCGAGTTCTCCATAGTAAAAATAAATACACGCAGTGGACAGTCACCGCGTATCAAACTAGTCATCGATCGTATTGAAAACTGGCTTTACGACGTTCTTGTTATTAGAAGTACTTGTTTCGAACATTATTCAACTACAAACGACAACGACGGTTATTCGTCTGTGGCCGATCGGCCGCGTATTGGCCAATTGAGAGAGGAAGTTTAGGGGTTAGAAACGCTCGCAAATAGAGGAGAAAGCGCGGGCGCGCGCGAAATGATGGAAACAAATCACGAAACCGGTACCGATTTAGAACGGTTAAAAGCCGATCGGCCTGAGAGCGGCTGTCGAACGTGGCCGGCCGGGGGTCTCTTGGTTAGACGCGGCTGTCAGTCCGAGCCTTAACAAGATTAATTAACACGCCGAACCGTAGCGGCGCGACCTATGAAGCGTCCGACACGAAACCGGTACAGAGGCGCGAATCCCACCTTCGCCTCGTACAAAATAATCGAGTTTCACGAGACACCAGACAGAGTGAGAGAGAAAGAGAGAGAGAGAGAGAGGAGAGAGAATAGAGGGAAAAAAAAGCACGTGTGTTCTCTCTATGGCTTTCCGGCCTCGGGACCCGCGTTTCATTTGCTCGTGTCAGTCTCAAATTTCCATGTTCGAGCGCGTACCTACCTGGTACTTGTACCCCATCGCCTGGTTCACGTTGTGAACGTATCTGTGCCCGGGTCCTGGGTCGATTCTTTTCGGCTCCTACCTGTGCAACCGTTCCCGGTCACGGACGCGGAGAAGAGATGATTGTTAATGCACGACCCGAATGATGAATAATCTTCTGAAATAACTTTATCGACGGAACCTCCTCGTACTCCTCGAGTAACTGAGTATTTTAGAAGCAAGTGTTATAGAAGCGGTATTATTATTATTATTATTATTATTATTATTAAGTCGAATTAATTTTTTTTGAAGATTATTTTACTCTCATTTCAGTCAAATTTTATTTTTATAATTAACACAAAAATAATTTTACTTATTCATTTTTAAGAAATTCATTTTCATTACTTTAAACTATAAATAATAATTGTTAATTTTTAATTATTACTAAAATATACTTTTTTAAATAATAAAAATTAAATAATAAAAATAAAACTTTAATAATAAATAAAAATAGTATAAATAATTATATATATAATATATAATTATATAATATATATTATATTAATATTTATATTATTATATTTTTGTAATTGCATTCCAAGGCATTTGGTAGTTGTGAATATTTTGTGGAAGCGTGATAGAAAAGGTTCTTCATTTTTCGACATAATGTAATTAAATTCGATAGCGTAAATTCATTTATTTAGCTGTTGCAAGCGAATACCGCCACTGTCACTTAATTACGATTTTCAGTTGTTGTACTTTTAATCATATTAAACAAATCGTTGATTTTCACGGACGAAAACGGTAGATATAGGCACAGAGCTAAGGAAATGAGAAACACCGACGTATAATTTAGTTGATCTTCCTTCTCAGGAATCAGAGTCCTTCTCAGGAAGGTTAATGTTGCCATTTGCTTAATTAAATGTTCGAAAACCTTCTCGATAATTACAAAAATTCCACTCGGCGAATATTTCGCTTTTGTCTGTGGAAAATTAATGTCTCAATGAGGGCGAGCAATGAAGTATAACTCAGAATTGTTGGGGGAATTATGCAAAGAGGCATTTGTAATATTTACGTTAGATTTCGAAAATTAATAGTTCACGTCACACTTCGATATATATATATATATATATGTTATAATATATATATATATATATTATTTTACATCACATAAATACCAAAGACGATCTCCGGACTTTGCAGCACCTGACGTATTTAGGAATAATTCACACTTTATTAATCGTATCAATTTACATTTAATCGGCGACCTGCTCGACGCAATTATCGTGGCTCGTCGATCAAATAAGTGGCCAATACAGTGGAATATACGTATGGCTCGTTTGTCGTTAGAACAACGGGTTGACCTTTCGCGGTTGAATCGCGATGGTCAATCAGATATTGCCGATATCAAACGCGCCGTGATCCAACCCGTGCCCGCAAGGCATATCGAAATTTGGACGTAGCGTTCTCTATAAATTTCATTGCGTTTTGTAACTGAAACCCGTATCGACAGAAACGAGATGCCATTGGATATTTATGTCATCGTGTGATGGCATTACTTTTTTTTTCCTTTTTTCTTTTTTTGTCCTTTCGAATTTTTCCTCGTCGATGATTCGAACGGTAATTGTCACCGTATGTGTTTGATGTCGTACGTTTTTATTTGAAAAGAACATTTGCGCGACGCGTTCGAATCGAATGATTCTTCGTTTAATTTCCCGCTTCGTAGTTTGTTTGAAACGGAATTGAAATTCGAGAGGGATAATTGCCCGTGGGAGGATTTTTCTCTTTTTTTTTTTTCTGGTGCGTTTTGTGTGTATTTAAATCGTCAAAAATTTGAAACTCGAGAAGAATAATAATTGCACGCAGTAAATGGCAATATACACTTTCGCGCATTTCGTATATTGCGTTTCGTATTTGAATCGTGATAAAATAGAGATTTGAAATTTGGAGTTACAAAGTGGAGCTTAAATTTTTCCCCCGCGGATTTTTCGTGACGGGGCCTCACTGTTTCAAAAAGAAATGCTCTTTTCTATTTTATTATTTTTCTGTTATAAAAACTCGTATGAAATACTGGTTGCACAACGCAACAAACGCAATATTGCGAAGATGATTCCTTAAGGGGGTATTCTGGTAATCCGGCTTGAAAAAATCGTCATTTTTGAGATTTTTTTCTAACGGAACCATGATACATTTTGGTATGCAGTTTTTGCATACAGATTTATTCATACTTAAAGAGTATTTGCAATTTTTTCTTTAACAAAATTAATGAAAGTTGTGGAAATTATATAGCCTTAGATAAAGTTTGTTTTTAAAAATGGGCTCGAATGGCTTACGTCCGTCCACCTGGTTATTTGAAACTAAAAAACCAAAGTACATCTTAATTGATATAAATATGGCTATCGTGTGAAACATGGAAACAGCGAAATTTCAAAAATTAAAAACATGACAGCATTTTGAGATTTAAATATCAATTTTCCTTCTGCTTTCTGTCCTTTGGGTGGTAAAAAAAAATAGAAGAAAACATGAGATTTTGAAATTCGTGATTCATGCGATAAAGGTACGTCCGATGAAGATTTCCTTCAAATTTCAAGTCAATCGGTCAACTAAAACGTGAGACATCCCCTCAGCCAGTTTAAAAAGTATGGATTTGAGAGAAACACATGTGAAGTTTCTGTTACCCATTGTACAAAAATATTCATACTTGCAATCAATCGAGCAGCACAAAAAATGAAATATTAAAAATTAAATTATTAAATTATTATAAATAATAATAATACAAAAATAAAATAGTACAAAAAATAAAATATAAATAATAATAATACAAAAATAAATAATAACATTATAAAATAAAATATTTTTTGAGAAAAACACATTTGAAGTTTTTGTTACCCGTTGTACAAAAATATTCATACTTGCGAGCAGTACTCCGTTTCCTTTAAACATCTGTAACTTTACTAATTTTACGAATTCAAACAAATCCCTTTACATAGACATTTTCGAAAGCATATACTTTGAGAAAATGTAAAAAAAAAAAAAAGACAATTGATTTTCTATTACCAGAACACCCCCTTAAAGGATTGAAGAAATGGAGTTTAAACATTACAGTACCTAAGTAATCTACTTTCGATATTTTACATACCTGTACACATTACGTGTGCGTTCTCTCTGTATTTCTGCGACTCTCAAGTTCCCCACGATCGCGTGATATCCAAACCCGTATGATATCTTATAATTGCATCTTGGTAACAATCTGGTTCTTTCTGATTTTAGGTAAGTCATGCTCTGTCCGCGCTGCATGCGATTTCGCCGTTTCCGGTGAGTGTTCTTACCGACCGCTTCATTCGCTTTGAACGCTTTTACTTCACCGCCTACTAGTAATAAATCGCACGTATACGGGAAAGAAAAAAGAACGAAATAAAAAAACAACAACGAAACGCTAAAAGGTAACGAAAAGCTAAAAGAACGGTGTAAAACGTTAAAAAGGAATCGGTAGGCTCTTGGCGTGTAGAGTCAACGGTATGCGCGGTACGTCTGATGACGCAAAGCGTGACACATTCTTTCCTCTCTCTCTCTCTCTCTGTCTCATTCTCTCTTTCTCTCTGTCCGACACCGACAGCTCACAGCGTACACGCACGCCGTTGACTCTTGTGCCCGTAGTTTCACGATTTCTTCGACATTCTTTGGCAGAGTGGTGGCGTATGTAGATCAGCGTCTCTCTCGACGGTCAGTTCGACGGAAAGGTGAGGAAGTGGGGTGGTTTCGCGGCGCGTTCGCCGGACAAGGAAGCAACGACGCCAATATACACGTGGATCTCTTTCTCTGGAGAGAGAGAAAGAGAGAGAGAGAAACCTACGACGCAGTTGCTCCCGCGGTAGGTACGCGCAACTGCGTCGTTCGAATAAGGATCGAAGGAGGAGAGGGGGGGGGGGGGGGGGGGGGGAGAGAGAGAGAGAGAGAGAGAGAGAGAGAGAGAGAGAGAGAGAGAGAGAGAGAGAGAGAGAGAGAGTGAGGGAGTGAGGGAGTGAATGAGTGAGTGAGAGAGTGAGAGTGTGACGTAGTGAGGGAAAGAAGACTAGCCGTGCGTGTGTGTGTGTGTGTGTGTATGTTTCTCAGAGAGGAAGAAAGATGGAGTGGAGAGAGTTATGCGTGTGGAGAAGGCGTATGTGAACTGAACGGAGGGAGGATGCGATATATATATACACACACATACACACACATAGAGAGAGAGTGAGAGAGGAGTGTACGCTTTAAAGTTACGGACCGATCACGTGGTCCCACGTTCGTCTCGCGTATTTCCTTAGTATGGCCCCGCTTCGAGTGTTGCGCGCGTCTATTACGCGCGTGTGTGTGTGTGTGTTCGCGCGCGCGCGCGCGCGAGAGAGATCGCCGTGTGATTGTGTGTCGACGGCGTCTGGAGGGGGCAGGAGGGATCGTTGGGAGGGGTGGTATGCGGGAAACGTTTTCCTCGGTTCCCACGGCGCGACGCTTCCCCTCTGTCCCCTGATTCCCCGCCCCTCGCCCTTCTGTGTTGCCCTCTGTCGGGCATATAGGCGCGCGCGAGCGATTTCGTGCACCGACACGTGCGCGCGCGCGCGTACACACATCAGCGCACGTATACGTGTACACGCGCGCTATCCCACCACCGAAAAACTGTGGCTCTCGCGTTGGATCGTCTGGTGGGGAGGGCAGCGACGCCAGTGGACCGCCTGAGATGCTGCGAGACTCGACAACGCGCAATCTCTGGGCCGCCCGTATCCGTCCAAAGACGAGAAAAGGGCGGCGTGCTCCTCTCTCTCTCTCTCTCTCTCTCTCTCTCTCTCTCTTTCTATATATACATATGTGTGTGTGCGTGCGTGCGTGCATGCGTGTACGCGTTCGAACCTTCCCAGCTCTTTCGAGTGGGTGTACGTCGCGACGTGCACCGCGTGTATATACGTTGCGATCGTCGAACCGCTGATTGCCAAGCAAAAAGAAGAATGAGGAACGAAAACGACGATTCTTCCGTTCCGTTTTATTTTTTTTCTTTTTCTCTTTCTTTTCTTTCTTTTTTTTTTTTTTTCTTTGCTGAGACACACGCGACACCTTGTGGATTTCGGTATTTGTCAAAGGTTACGGTCTCGATGCAACGAATCCTTCGAAATCCTACGTCGGAAGTTCAATCTCATCACTATTTCTTTCAACGTAAGAGGAAACGTTGGATGCGAGAATTCCCTCGCGATCCAATTTCAAAAGTGCCCGTTCACTCTCGAGTTGAGGACACGTTGCAGGAAAGAAGGCTTCGACTTCTTTTCCTCCCCGATTTGCATGCCTATCGCCAAATTATAAGCGACTGGTAGGTACGGGAAGAAAGCGGGCGATTCTTGGAGATACGCGGTCGACAGTTGGAAGCGTGCGTACGAATCGGCTCGTAGTTAGCGGATGGCCACGTGGTTCGAATACCGGGGCTGAAGTCTCCGCGATTGCCTCGCAGGTCGGTATTCGAGATTCGTACTCGAGCGCGTCCGATGTGCCCGCAGCCGATGATTTCAAGCCAGGCAGGCATTTCCCTCCCCTGCTCGTTCGTCCTCCTTCTCTTGCCTCGCGGCCCTTGGCCTCTGCGCTCCCTTCTGGAACCACTGGGCACATCGCATTGACGACATTCTCTCACGTGCCGGCCACTCGTGTCGCGGCTGTCGTTCCTGGTAACGAGAGTGGAAAGATCCAGGGAGAAAGGCGGGAAAAATTCCACCGCGCTTAACTCCCTTCTAGCTGTTTCCAACTAGTTTCAACGAAAATCAGAAGCCGCCCGCAGAAAACTCGATCGACTAAGCAGCCAACGTGTCTTCAAGCTAGACGAAGTTCGTGTCTGAATTCCGATCATGACCATTGAAGAAGAGTCCTCGACACGATAACGAACGACGTAACAGATCGAAGAGAGAGAGAGAGAGAGAGAGAGAGAGAGAGAGAGAGAGAGCGTGGCGAAGGTACGGTGATCCCTAAGGTTCCACGAACGGAGCACCTTTCCGGACGTTCCACGCGGGACGTGGAACTCCGCGATGGAATTTCGAGGAACCTTGCAAAGAGAAAGAGGAGGATAGAAACGCGGTAGGTGGTGGGACAACGAGATGGTGGTTGTCGTTTGGTTCCTGGTGTTCTTGTTGCATAGCCGGGTGCTCCGAGTACCTACCTACTCACTCCCTCGAACCAAAAGGGCAGCACACCTTGGCTGGCCATTGGCTCTCCTCCATCTTCCTCTCTCTCTCTCTCTCTTTATTTCTCGTTCAGAGAGAGAACGTCTCTCTCTTTCCCTCTTGTCGAGGTTCTCCGGTGTTCCACATAAATACACAAATACCCTAGCATAGCCGACCGGCGCGTATATACCGGGACCACGGCCGCATTCCACGACCCCCGCCCTCTCCCTCTCACCTCTGCCTCTTTCTCCCCCTCCCCCTCCTCCTCCTCCTCCCCCTCTCCTCCCACCTTGGTCTCTTTACCCTTGTACGCCGTCACCACTACTAACCACCATCGGCAACGGCAGCAGCAACAGCAGCAGCAGCACACCACCGTTGCCATCATCATCGCCAACCACCACCGTCACAAACCACTAGCCACGTTGGTCGTCACTATCGCGCCGCCAGGGCCCCATCTTTGGGCCCTTTACCTTCTCCCACCTTTCGACCAGTGTATATACTGCCTCCTACTCTCCCCTCGTGCTACCTTCTCGCCCTTTTCACTCGTTCGTCTCTTTCTTCGCGCACACGGCGCCACCGAATACCTTTCGTAGCTGCTCCTCTTCTCGCCCGGGCTCCTCCGCCCTTACTCGGGGCCCCTCTACACTTTCATTCTTCTTCGTCCTCCTCTTGCAGTTCTCTGCCCCACCCTCTCTGGCCCTCTCTTCTTTTCTCTTCTCTTCTCTTCTTCTCTTTTCTGCCATTCCTCCTCGACACACACACACAGACGCGAGAGAAGCTGCCTGTTAGCTCGTACATGTGGCATACACCGACCTGCGGGGAATATTTTGTTTACCTCGCTCACCTAGTCCTTTGAATTCCGCGCCGGCAGCGGATTCCTCTTCTCGGTTTCTTCCAGCTCTTCCTCTTATCCCGTAGCGGTCTTCCATGGACCAAGGTCTCTCCTTCACGCAGAACGCTCTTCTCCAAATCGGTGCTCCTCGACGATCCTACCTATCGGCTGTTTTCATCGGTTCACCTGTTTTCTTCGTCTCTTCCTCCTTTTTTTTTTTTTTTTTTAACGTGTCTTATCGTGGTTCGTGAAACATGTGTACGTATCTCGAGATATTTCCGGTATTTTGACGGACGAAAGTGACGAAAACTTGCCTGCAGTACTGATATTCGGAGAAATTGAAAAAGTTTCTGTTTATTAGCCTAAGTTTCTGTTTCAATTTCTGTTTATAACCTAACTGAAACCAATGGTTCCCAAGGTGGAAGTGACGCTGCGGAAAGTGAAGTTTCCCCGAACGATACCTTCGAACTCCGTTTATCCGCTGAATATGATTATCACAATTAAAATTTCATTGCAACGAAGTAATTGTAATTTCAGTCGTTCGATTCGCCAAATTTCTGCATCGGTGTTGCCACCCAAGCTTGCCAAGCGATGCCAAAATTTTGCACTGTTGTCGGCGAGGAGGAGCAAAACATCTCTGATTGACGTAATCAAAATTGGTGACAAAATTGAATCAAATTAAAATGTTGGATGACCAACCCGGACAATATTGAATTTATACTGATAATGGGCATGAATCCACATAAACGTGGACTGTGAAAGTTAGTCATAAGAACAAGATCCAATAGTTGGTCATCTCATGCTCCTTCCTCTTCCACTTGACGATAATAACTAAATATATATAAGGACATGCTTTAGAGACATTCGAGAGCATAAAACATTCTAAATCATTATAGAGACATTTTATATCATTAAGAGCATAAAGCATTCTAAATCACTACAGAGACATTCTATATCGTTAAAAGCATTAAACATTCTAAATTATTCTACATCATATTCAAGAGCATTAAACATTGTAAATCATTCTACATCATATTCAAGAGCGTTAGACGTTCATCATACTCTAAGACATTCTAAATCTTTGTAAATCATTCTATATCATTCTATTTCATACACGACTGAAAGGGAATAAATTATAAGCGTGTTGACTCCATTACACGGAGTCCAACAGAAAATCCTAAGGCCATGTAATTCAACCTTATAAATTGCCCAAACGACAAGTTTTGTCACATAAAATTTCAAAACTAAACACGACGAAAACTTTGAACTGGTATGTAGAAGTCTGGGAAATTGTTTACAAAAAGAAAAAAGAAGAAAAGAAGAGACGAATTCGATTTAACGTGTCTGTTGGAGTTTCTTCTTCGAGTTGGAAGAACCATCCCTTGAAGAGTGGCTGCGTACCCAACCTCGTGTAACTTGAACACACTCTTCACAGAGATTTCACTTTCGCCCCGATCGCGAGACAAACATACCTGTCTCTCACAGTTCTCGGTATCCCGTTCACGAGAAAAGAACATCCGAAAATGCCGAGAGCCGCGAGCTTGTCCTTTGAAACGTTGTCCCTGTCAGCGGGGAAGCAATCAACGGGCGCACCTTTTCGTACGATTAACGGCAAAGGCGTACACGCTTGCTTTATCGCGGCTCCTTCGACACTTTTATCTGCGTTCTCACGCTCAGATTTTTCGAGGGTAAAGGAAGAAAAAAAAAAAAAGGAAACCAAAGAGAGAGAGAGAGAGAGAAACAACACGCGTTCGACCCTCTCGCGCGTCGTTGACCGTGGCCTGTATCGGTACGAAACGAAAAGGAAAGAAGAAGGAAGGGGGGGCATCGGTGTTGGAAACACCGACTGCACGCACACGCACACACACACACACACTCTCTCTCGTAACCTACCACACGTAGAGAGGTGAGGCCGCTGGCAAACGGAGTCCGTTTTCGTAAAAGCATGCACTTATTCCCAGCATCGTCGAGAGCGGTTCCTCTGCTCTGTGTCCCGGGCTGCTGGCCACCAACACAACAGAGAGAAAGGGAAAAGGGAAAGAGAGGGGTATATGTATGTATACGGGCAGAGGCTCCCGAATGAGATATATAGCACTGAGCAACAAATGAGGTCCTTCCGAGAATCGGGCCACCGACACAGTGCCCGAAACGGCACGAGGGGGTGAGAACCACCCCGATCGTCGGTTCTCTTCCCTACGCGTAGGCTACGAGCCGTGTGCGCCTCTCTAACGTTTGTTTCTTGTCATCCGCTGCTTTTTCTTCTATCCCCGGTCCCTTTATCTCGTCGTTTAGCTTTCAGAAACCTGCTTGGGATTATCCCATTTTTCGTTTCCCTCCACCCTGTGGTTCCGTGTGAATGAGCCTGTTCCAGGAACCTTTCGCCGCTCTTGTCTTTATTTTTTCTATTTATTTTTTTTTTTTTTTTTTTTTTTTTAATTGCCAAGATCCTTTAATCCTTTTGAAGTAAAAAATTTACAAGAGACACATATTTTCCCATCAAAAATATCACTGCTATTAGATTATATTAGTAATCATTGTAATTATTTTTAAGTTCTAACATATATATTTTAAACAATGCCTAAACATGTTTGTGTTTAAAATTGAAAATATTTCTAGTATATTATACTATCTGGTATATTATAAATTTTCCATAAATTCTATTAAAATTATATACAAATAATGTTTAAGCTATTTATAAATAATTTTTGTTTATAAATTGCATGAAATGTATTACTTTATAATACTTTAAATTGAATAATAACAACTTATTAACAATATCCCAACCAGCATGTAAGTAGTATAAGACTAGAACAGGACAGTCAGTCGCACTCAAGATATGATGTCTGATACATCCTATATTATACTACTGAATTTTAAATTTTGTCTAATTCTTTCTTTTTTTTTGATACAAAAATGATTTTCTCAAAAAGATAATCACAGGGGGCGTAGCTCAGATGGTAGAGCGCTCGCTTAGCATGCGAGAGGTACTGGGATCGATACCCGGCGCCTCCAAAACTTTACTTTTTGATCCTTTCACTGAAACTGGATCACATTGTTACACTACAATGATATGTGAATTAAACCAGATCAAAGGGGGCGTAGCTCAGATGGTAGAGCGCTCGCTTAGCATGCGAGAGGTACCGGGATCGATGCCCGGCGCCTCCAATTACTTTTAAAAATTAAATCCTTTTTTTCCATATATGTTGAAGAATACAAATCAATAACTTTCATTATCATTTCACTTGTTCCAATTAAAATGCTACAAGATTAACTTTAAATTGATGATAAATAAAAATTACTTTTATATATAATAAATAATCTATAAACTTTACCTGATAATAACTCAGGGGATTGGAGGGTGGTGGTACATTTGGATCCACTAATTCCATGTTATGCAACCAGGGTAACAAGTACTGAAGTAACAATTGTCGTACTTCCCTTCTAGCCGTTTGAAATCTATGTGTAATTTCTGCAAATAATACATAATGTAGCGTAAGTCTTATGAATTGTTTAATTATTTATTCTAATAAAATACTGGTTTAATATAGGTCTGTAGTATAATATTTAGATCATTTCTAATAATGACTTAGTGAATAGCCTTAAATATTGATTTTTATTATATTGTTAAAAGAAATATAAATATATTGAATTTGTAATGTAAATATTTTTATTAATTATCTTATTGCATTATGTTAACTATGTTATGTTAAAGTGGAGCAAAGAATCGGAAAGTGTCTGTTTTAAGAAAACATTTCTGTTTATTAGGGAAACGAATACAGGAAATGTGATCAAACAAAAGATTGCATTTGCACTTGTCGTTTGAAACCTATTCTGTAATATCATTCATCATTGTTCATTGGAAATGCTAATCAAAACTAATAAAATGAAGTATATTTTCTGTACAAATATACAAAGTAAAGCAGAGAAAGAGGTATTAGGCTGAGTTATAAATGGATGAATATTTCTAGCTGTCTGACAGTAAAAGAGTTGAGCTGTAATGGACTTCTGTTTACAATGCTCTACATAACAATCACTGAGGAACAAAAATGAATGCATCTATTTGTTATTAACTGATTAAAATAACAAATTATTTGACAAGGAAATAAATAGATCATTCTTTTTAAGCTATGTATTCATTATCAATATTTCATTAATTTAATTAGTATTAATTCATGAAGTTTATACTAATTATAACGTAACTAGAATTTCTGTTAAGAATTATTTCTATCATGACGAAACAGAAACTTACCACTAAACATAGGCATCGTCAACTCCGGATGAAGTTGAGCAAGTTGACGAGAAAGATACATTTGATTACGACAATATGTGGTTGATAAAAGTACATCAAGAGTGCCACCCCTAATTGTACCATTTGAGGATATTCCACCGATAGGATTACTTTGTTGTCCTGGTGCAGAAGTAGCTGTAGTTGATGAACCCCCAACAGGGTCATCCTGACCTAAAACAAGAAACAATGGAATTATTAAGGATAATGGCTCAAGTTAATGTAACTTTGAAATTAATTTAAATGCTACCTATAGTAATATAGTAATAAATACCACGCTATAATGTGATATATTTGTGAAAATGAAAACTGATATCCAATGTAGCCTCATTAATAATATAATCCTAAAAAATATTTTTGGAAGTTCTCCCATAATCCTTTTTAATCATGTGTTTATAGGCAAGAGTCTATTAGACTCTATAGGCATTAGAGTCTATTTTAGAAATTAAAAAAATTAAATTGCACGAATTAATAAGTATAAATAAGTATAAATGTATCATATGTATGTATTATAATGTGTAAGTAAAATAACATTTTTTATTGCTAGAAATTATATAATATCACCACATACCATTATATAACTTTGTATTTTATAATAAATATATGATCCTTTTACAAAATATTTCATGTAAAATGTAAGAAGTATTTGTATTTCGGCTTGGTGCGCAGAAGCTAGACGGATTGGACTTTATCAAGAACAGTTGCCGATGCACTATGCAGAAATAATTGAGTCGGCATCCCGATGTATACTTCTTGTAACTCCTCGCTTGTGATTCAGAAAAGTTTTTTTTTTAATAAATTTTAACGTATCTAACGGCGATAAATACTTTTAATACAAATAACGCGTAAAAGAAGCGATCAAACATTTGAAAAAATGCATTTAAAATAATGTTCCTATTGTAACTTTAGTTAAGATTAAACATAACAAGTAAAAAGTTGTTCAGTTTACAAAAGAGTTGTGTACGCGTTTTCTAATAAAATAATAGAATATTGAATTAATTAAAAAAAAATAATTAAATTAAATAAAAAATTTTATTTACTATATAAAATAAAATAAAAATAAAATATATCAGTTCAAAGGATATTAAATGTACCATAGTTTATACGAGAAGTTTCAAAAGCTGGAATTAAATGTTTCGTTTAATGGTAATTTAAATTTTTCCTAAATTTTCTAATTTGAAATAGTTATGAATCCTATATAAGCGACATACATTTTTTCGTGAATCTTTGAAGACGTCAAGAGAATTTGGCAATAATCCAATACAGTTTTTCATAAAACGTAAAACAAATATCGCACGCTTCTGTTTATCATATGAAATTTGATAGATTGTCCCGAAATACTAAAAAAGAAATGTATTACTAACTATAGAAAATAATTTATCTCGGTGTATCAAAAGTATGTTGGTGCTACGAAGATTACTCTTTTACGATAAGATTACTCTTTATAATGATAAAGTACAAGAAAACATTTAACATTAAGATTTTTTTTAAACAATATTTTGACGTTATTTCTTTATTTAAGATATCATGACATATCCTTCTAAAAAAACATATTAAGATGTATTTGCATTTGTGAGATATTAGTTAATGGAAAGTGAAAACATAAAAATATTTTCGAGCATTACGCGTCACCGTGAACGCATCCTGCATATGATCGAGATCATCCTTCCTCCCCTTGTTTAAAATCATCTTACGAAAATGGTACACGCGCAAAGAGATTTCGTGGAGCTCGACTTAACAGGAAACATGTTAGGTAGCGTCCAATTATATTACACCCCGATTCTCGTCTATTTTGGATCACTGGAAAATTGCCTTTCGGTAATCGTGTTTTTTGGAACGAAACTCTGTCAATATTCTTCGAGCATTTACCTCGGTACATTAGCCATAAGCGATACTGGTTTTCTGGTATCTGTTTTTGTGGTTTGGCTGAATATGGTAGAAGTTGGTCTGTTCAATAAGCCGGGTTTCTGCCAATTTTTCATCTACTTAACGACCCTCTGCAGCTTCATGAGCGTTTGGCTCATGGTGGCATTCACCATCGAGAGATTTATTGCCGTGCAATATCCACTATGTTGCCAGTCAATGTGTACAGTGGCCAGAGCAAAATTAACGGTTGCTGTATTGATCATATTGGGACTTATATTGTGCAGTCCGGTTTTCAGTTTTATGGTTTTCAGCGCCGCGATTACAGTCCAATAAAAAGGGAAATGTAACTGAGTGCCATTTGGCAGAAGGACTGGAGTCTTGGGCGATTGTTTACAACGTGATTGACACGGTATTCACGTTTGCGATACCGTTCACGGTGATCATTATCCTGAATGTGTTGATTGCACGAGCTATTTATAGATATATTAAAATTAGGAAATCTCTAACTAATGAACCGCGTATCATGAAAGAGAGACAATCATATGCCCAAAGTTTCCGTCACAATTTCGCGCAGACTAAGATCACTAAGATGTTGCTGGTTGTTTCTAGTGTTTTTCTTTGTTTTAATCTACCTGCGTACGTTTTAAGAATTCATGCTTTCTTACATGTACGTACAAGCAAGAAGAATTTAAACATTTAACGTCTAAATATTAGTATGATTTCATTAGTACAGTAAAACATAGTTTCAGGAAGAAAACAACGCACCTAGATCAGTGGAACTGACGCAACAAGTTTGTAATCTGTTATTTAATACCAACTTTGGAATCAATTTTATTTTGTATTGCGCAACGGGACAAAATTTTCGTAGAGCAATACGATGCATGTTTTTAAGACGCTTTCGCAACAGAAGTGTAACTATAATCACGTGAAAGATCAAGGAAAGCAAAATATACAAAATCGATAATATAAAATCAATCTTGATAATCAATGTTCTTATAGACAATATTAATTGATTTATAAAGATCATATTTATTCCATAGTTCCAAGCTTTACACGGTCTACTGTAGGAACAACTCATCGACATGCGATTGTATTTACAGAGCCATGGGAAGAATTTTATGAATTAAATGTAGAGTAAAGCATGTTCCAATGTAAATGTAAAATTTCATATATAAATATAATATTAACTTCTCGTTAGGAGATGAAATGAACGAACAAATTTTGTAAACTTACTGGTCTCCGGTTCTGTGGCTGGAAGAGGACCCACATTTCCGAAAAATCTTTGATCCAACAATTGAAGAAGTTGGAGAGCTGCATCATGAACAGGGGCACGAGGACAACCCGTACTCATTAGAGTAACATTGATGATGCTTGTGTAATGATCACAAGGATACTCTCTATAAATATTAGATATTTCTTGTTATATTTATATACTAAAAGAAAGACCAAATCTTTTTGTACTCTCTTATAATTTAATATGTTTAAAAATAAATTTTTCATAATTTGAAGTATTTTAATAATTAAATGTGTAATATATCATTAACCTTGCACTAAAAATTGTCGCTAAAGCAAGGAAACAACCATCAGCGACTTGTGAAGCACCAGTGTAACATCGATCGACTACCCAATCAAGAAGTGTTCCAATATCGGGATTGCATTCTAACAATAAAACTACTGTTTCCCGAGCAAGAGCATAGATCTGAAATAATTTTTCAATATGTAAAATCTTTGAAAGTATCTATATCAAACATATATTTTGTTAAGTTTACTTTTTCGTCTTTGCTTGCCAGTAATAAATCTAGCCACTGATAAAGTATTGCTCCTTCTTCTGAAAGTGATTGCGGATTAAAACAAGGACCGCAGCATAATAGTCCGCTCATAGCTTGTAGCGCTGAAAGTTGTAATTCTGTATATGATTTTTCTTCTTCGTGGAGCGAAGATGTACTTGCAAGCGGTCTTCCATAGGGGCCTGACCAACTAGCAAATAGCATAAATAAATTCCGTCTTAAGTCCCTTTTTAACAATGTATGACATGTTTCCACTAAAATACAAGAAATATAAATTAGTCAAAATATTTATTATAAATATTTTTATATATATAAAATACTTACATGAAAAACTCTTGATCATTTTTCTTATGAAATTACAGAAATGCAATTTGATATCACGAACTGCAGGAGCTTCTTTATCGGTTTCATTCTCTAGATACAAACGGGCACCATCGATATATTCGACAAATGTTGGATGAAGCGATTGTGTTTCTCGATCTAATACCGCAGGACTATAAAGATATATAAAGTTTAATAAAAGGTTCATTGTTAATCTTGTTAAAAAAATCAATTACTAACCAAATACCAAACGTTCCATATTCAGCAATCAGTTCTAATACTCTTACTAGTTGCAATCTCAACGCATCCCTTCGCCTTCTTCGTCTCATATTTTCTTGTTTACGATCAACTGCTTCCCGAATATAAGGAACTAATTCTTCCATTAAATCTCTGAAGATAATGATCATTAATAAAGATGCTCTATGCGGAAAAATCTATATATTTACTTACTTCAACGCATCAGCGTTTACTTTTCCAATTGCTTGTACAGCAGCATCTCTAACATCCACTACCTCACATCTTAACAAAGGTACTGTTAATTTATATAAAGCTGCAGGACTTGCATTTGTACCGGGTGATTTGTTATCACCTCGTTCGGCAGACAGACTATCCGGCGATGAGCTATGAGAATATTCAAATTTTTCTTATATTAAACTTTTCGCACATTGATCTGTTACAAACATGTAAATCGTGCGCGACTGAGAAGTTTAACTTCCAATTAAAGCAATCGGGAACGGTCGTAAGGCTAGATAGAGATAGTAAATAAAAGATATATATATATATATATATATATATATATATATATATACACATATACATATATATGTATATACAGATTCGTGTTAGCGGTTTGATCAAAGAGCTAAGAAACTTGCAAATAAAGAAAATAGTCTCGTAAAAAGATTGTGCAAATTACCAACGACCGTTTAATCCCGGGTGACTTCGAAGCATCGTCGTTCGCTACGGTTAATTAGGCTCACCTGGTCCGCTTATGCCTGGTGTAGATGCCGGAAATGGACGGAACAGAGAAGCGACCCGGTAGGGTCTGTGCCCCACCGAGATTCTCCAGGCTCTGACTCAACTCCTTACTCATGCACAACACACCAAACTCCACCGTATGCTGACCACTAGAGTATGCAATACAGTGTACCACCAATGCTCCTTGTATCAGACATTATTTACTGCTCAGAAACTACTACTCTAAGATCCAAATGTACATGTGCGAGACAATGACGAGTGGCATGCAAGGTAAAGAATGTTACAGAAAACTAAAGCGAAGAGATATGCGTTCAAGAAAAAATATGCAAAATTGTATCCCGCTCCCGAGTGCAAAGCACGTCTTGGTAAAAATTGGTGCTCTTCTAATTTGTATAAAACACCTTGTTGTTACTAACACAACAGTAGAATCCTAGAGGTGATAATGTGCATAGTTCGTGTGAAATTAGACAATCTTGCAATGTATCAGACGTTAGGAATATAGATGCCACGTGCGTGTCACAATAGGATATGCATAAAGAATTATATGACTGACAGAGTGCTACATTTCAATTTCAATTTGTATTGTTTATGACAAATAAACATCGAATATTTCCGTGGTACACAACAGACATAAGCAGACACGATCCCACACCAATTAATATCAAATAATATTAATTCCACCTGATAATCCAATGTTTTATACACGCCTAAAGCTCTATTGATTGAACTATAAACTGCATCATTTAATATATAATTTTGAATTTGATACTGATTTGTGCACATAATATGAGTTCAGAATTATGTAATCAATACACCACTAAACAATATGTTGATCTCTTACATTCTAATATAACGTTTACAATGTATTTTAAATAATAATATAAAATGGTAGATTATGAGACTAATGTTTCTATAATGATATTTAAATACGAACTTACCTTAGGCTGAGATCTGGACTTGCACATCGTACAACAGGGCTTGGCACTGGTGGAACGACTCTGTATCCAAAAGTTAAATAATTTTTCCACACATGCATGTACATATCTCTCTCATTCACAGGTTTTCGGACTGCAGTTGAACTTCTTAAGAGAGAAGCTCTATTGTCATTCACAGGTCTAAAAAATTAAAGATAAATATTTTTACTTTTCTACAATTATAAATAAATACATACTGTTATACGTATGTATAGGTAGATATGTATGTATTAGTAGAATTTATAAACTTACGTAGGATCAATTACTGAGAAAAGTGAATTTATCCGAGTAAAAACGATAGGCCACGAATGTGCAACAGCAGTGGGACATAGTGTTAGTACTCTATCTTTTTCTAAAAATGCAAACAAACAACTTCCCCATGGATCTGCTCCATTCAAATTTAAAGAAGAAGAACTTTTTGTACTAGTATCATCATGAAGACCTGTAATTTTACATTATGTATTAGAAAAATTTACATAAATAAATAAAATGATAAAAATGAATTTTTTTAGCCATCATCACCTGCTGTCCATACACAACTACTTCTTTCAGCTATCCACTGAAGATCAACATTAGAAGTAGAAGCTGCTGCTGCTTTTTCAGCAGGTGGCAACATATGATAACATTTTTCCAGAACTGTTGGACAACAAGTGTCTATTACATCGATCACAGGTTGATCATCTTCTAAGCCTCCTAAAATGAGATAAATGTTTATTTAGTATTTAATATTTTTAATATTTTATGTGTATATTATATATTTTACTGTAATTACTTACCCAATGTTTTTAATAAATGTTTAACTTCACGTAATATATGAACTGCTATTCTTCTAGGATAAAGGCGACAGTTACAAAGCGTAACCAACGCAAATCCTTCCACTAAATGGAAAACGCTGGAAACAGGTTCTATCTTTTGTCCTGATTCACTTTTTTTTATGTTACTATCTACACGTATATTGTTTCTGGCATTATCCATTGATTGTTCCTTAGACCTTATACTAGGACTTGTTAGTGCATTTTTCCAACTTGTTAGAAGTTGTAAAAGCATTCTCAAACCATTATCAACAAGTTGTGGAAAAGTATCTTGAACATCTCTAGCAAGAAACTGTGTAAATCCAAGAACAACATCTTGCCTCCAATCAGGGAAGTCTAATACTAAGGTTTGTAGACTTTGATATGCTAATCCACGAAGCTCTTCATCCATGTGAACAGTTAAACGTGATAATAAATCAACTAATTCAGCACCTGTCATCCCATCAGGTATTAAACGAGGAACTGCAGCAACACAAGTTCGAAAAAGATCTATTCTGGGTTTTCGTTCTCCAGTAATCATTTCATCCGGCTCCTTATTCATATTTTGAGTACTTGTCATCATAAGAGGCCTGCCATAGTGAACATCCAAAGCACGTAGAATATCAACAAATACTCGTCGAACATGTGGAAAATACGATGACATTCCTATACTTCTTGCAGTATCTTCTGTTAACATCTAAATTTTATAAAATTTTATAAAATTTTTTGGAAATACATAATTAATTATTTAAACTACATATAAAATAATTTATCACTCTTACTTTATTAAGAAATGTTTTTTTAACTCGCATAGTATTACCGCTTGGTAATACTCCCATCGTACGCGGCATAGGTGGTTCTCCTTCTTTCTGCTGCAAACTATCAGCTACAACCAGGAAGGCCCGAAGTCCAATACTCATACGTTCAGGAGTTAAAATTATTTTCACTGGTCTGCCCACGGATAACAAATCAAATACTATTTCTCGCATTGCAAAATCTAATCTCTCTTGTGCAATGAATTGAATGATTTTTACAAAAATATTTAGTGGAGTGTCGCGTGGTACTACTGCCTTTGAACCCTTTGGAAACAAAGAATTTACTATGCTCTGTAATCTACTTTGAGTAGCTGAATTACTCTCGCATTTAATACGTATCATGTATACCCAAAGTAAACGATATAGCGCCTCTGAAAGATAATATTATACATTATATAGAATTAGTAATATATTATATAGAAAAATGTATAGAATGTTTGAATATAATATGAAATTAATTTAAATATAAAAGATTTACATACCCAAAGCAACACGACACATTTTAGGATCTCGATTTTTCAAATGTGAAAGACACATTGCTAAAAAGTAATGCCAATTTTGCAAGAAAAATGTTTTCTGACTGACACATAATAAACAAGTTACAAGAGGAAAAAGGGCTAATCTATGTTTTGATTTTGTACACATATCTAATGTTGTAGAGTATAACATCTCTACAAAATTCTTTAGACAGGGTACATTAACTTCATTTTTAACAGCCTAAAATATAAAATTAATATTATTCATATATATTATGACTTTAATATAGGTATTAATTGATATAGTGCGCAACAAATTTACAGCAGCAACAGGAACAAGTATTTCAACGAAAAGTCCAGCCAAAGCATGTTTTACATCTTTATCTTTTACTTCCAAAAAATATTGTGCACATTCTTGCATAAACTGAAATGAGGCCTCAAATTCTTCTATTGGTACCATCTACAAGTTAATACGTATATACATATATAAATTCATATAAATATTATTATATGAATAAAAATATTTTTAAATAATTTCTGTTTTCAAATTACTTTTACTCTAAAAAATTTCATTCCCATTAATAACGAAATAATGCTCTGTGTTGTATGGGGTCCTGGTTCTTTAGCACGTAATTCTTTTAGTTCGACCATGAAACGTTTCCTCACTGACATAAATCGAGATTGTGCAAGAACTCCTATTACTTCTGCATAAAGATCAGCAATGATATGAATGTTTGCTGCATTTGGTTCATTTTGAATTCTGTAACACAATTTTAACCTTGTACAAAATAGTCTAATATATCAACTTTAAGTCTACTATTTCTCACCCTTCTCTATATTTGAAGTGTTTAAAAGCTATATTTTCTATGTAAGTCACTAAATCCTCATGGCCAGGATGAAATGGTAATTGACGTAAAACTTCTATTAACATTAAGCAAAATATAAATTCTACTGCAAGATCCCTTCGTTCTTGAAGTAAATCTGCTTCACTTCTTTCAACTGTTTCTACACTTCCTGATACTATTGTATACATAATGCTGAAATATAATATTTATAACATTTACAATTTTTATAACTTTAATATGATAACAACAAGAACCACAATAACAATAATAATGGTAATTATAACACATTTTTACCTTTTTCCTTTCTGATCTTCTTTTCCAGGAGCAGGCTTTCTTTGATCACTACCTTGATCAATTAATTGACGTTCATACCAGTTAAAAAGTGCTCTTAAAATAGAAGGTAAACAATGTTCTGCAACTGAACCAAATGCAGATAATAACTGATCAAATTGTGGATCTTCACCTCTTTGTAAAACTTTCGAAAGTGGTTTTTCCTGTAATATACCCACTATCAGAAACTCGTTTTGTCTAAAATAATGAAATTATTTACATGTTCTGTCATCACTGCTTCCATCTTTTTTTCTGCTTGAGTAGTAAACTCTGCAAATAAAGTACGCATCACAAATTCTCCAGGTCTTAAATCCATATCTCCTATTTGTTGTGGTTTCACTGTCTCTTTCTGAGCACCCCAAGGTAATACAACAGTTATTGCACTCACTCTACTGGAACTTGATTCTGAGAAAATGAATATAAATTTATATTTATATTTCTTTAGCTCATATAGTTATATGAGTTGCATGTTTACCATTGCCAGAAACTGAAGTACTAGCAGTATGAATGCTAACAGCATCACTACTTTCTCCTTGCGTTGCTCCATGAACAGTAAGTAAATCTTGATTTGGTTCAGGTACACTTTGAGATGATTCTGCTGCTGCTTCATGTAATCCTTCGCCATGTATGGCCCTGGCTTCAGAGGCTTCTGATAAGAATGAAAAGTTTACTCATTGAAATTTTTATATGAACTAATAAAATAAAGAACTATAAAAATATACAGTGTTTTAAATACAAATATTTTGTTTGATGTTTATCTCTAGAAGCTACTACTACAAGAATATTTTTAGTTCTAACACTATTAATTCTGCATGATGGCAGAGGCTAATAGATGAAGCCCCATTCTGTAACGTAACAGATACCCACAATGAACACTAACTTAATTATATTAGACTTGATAGCTACATTTTCTATGCATGGAAATTTGAAAAATCTGATATATATAAAGAATCGATGACAAAGATATAAGCATACCAGGTTGTGCCTCATTTCCAGGAGTTGGCTGTGTTTCACTTCCTAAAATAACATTTAAGTTATTTTATTATAATTTAGATAAATATACATTTAAATATAAAATAAATGTTATATATTCAATTTAGGAAATAATAAGCTATAAATATCACATTTACTAACCTTCTGTCATATTGTTTATATATGCCTTGCTTTCAGGCAACATTAATACATACTAATGTCATACTGCAGATATATATATAATATTTTCGTTCTAAAACAATAAAGAAACTATATTATACAAGACAGCTTTTGTAATATTTACTTCTTCCAAAAAGAAGAAACATAGAAAAGAAATTAAATAGATATACACACATATATTTACTCCATTCATTCATATATTAAATTGACATTTGATATCATGACGCTAATATATATATATATATATATATATATATATATATATATATATATATATAAATTTTCTAACAATGTTTATACAATAACGTTGGAATTAAAAATAAGGTAATTATATTTTTATTTCTTCACAAATGTATTATAATATTCTAATATTTTAATTTTTTTATCTGCACAAAGTAGCACTATAAAATATACAAACAATTAAAATTATTTATTTAAAGCGCAATTAAAGGAATATTACGGGAAGCCATAACCTGAGACGAAAAGTGACATGACTATAAACTGATAAAACAATACAAAAAATTTCATTACAACTATCATTATTATTAGACAACCACTACATGATTGAAAATTATAAATAAGAAATGTGTTATTTACCGCAAAATGCCGTAAAATCTTAATTTGATTCTAAGTCTGACGTTTTATAAATGTCCGGCTTGATTCGTGTGTATTCTTCACAGTTTCATATTCCACACGTTCCTTCATTTAACATACTTTTCAATATTCCACTAGAGAGTATTAAATCTAATTATTTATTTCAAAAATTTGTCAAAAACTGTGTATATATATATATATATACTTTACATCTAAAATACAAGATTCATAATTATATAATCTATATTTTCCAATTTGAGTATATACCTTAATTGTATGGCGTAAGTATAATAAAATATTTAATTTATTACTACTCCTAATGTGATTTTACTTTATATTAAATTAGATTTATTCCACTGTAGATGCAGTGGATACTGTATAATGCTACAGAAACCGTAGAATAAATTGTTAATAGCTTCCTGTGCGTAAAATGACCCTGACAATGAAGCACTTTGAATATGCCATTCAGTCCAAGTTAATCACTTAAAAGAAGTTTCCTAGAATTTTTCTGTTTTCTGCAATAAATATAATATTTTAATAAACTTTATTAAAAATATTTAATTTATTTACTTAACTCTCTTTATTTGGATCGGATAGAGAAACATCAAAATTTTATTTTATGTAATCGATGTATTATGCAATTAGAAATATCATTCATATTTATTTTTATGTAATTAATAATAGACGTCCTTTTCGAAACTCAAGAAGGATACATTTGCATTTGTATATTCATACAGCATATTATTATTCGCATAAATCTATACGTACATCATTTTGTATATGTCTAAATCTTGTGAGTGCCTAATCCCTATCAAGTAATGAAACCGCTTCGAACTGCTTTCAGGTGCATTGACTTCAGTTATTGCACTATACGCAGACAGCCGCATACGTCATCAAGGTCGTCATTTAATCCAATCCATACACTTAAGTTCCACGTTGCAAGTTCGATATAATGTATTTGAGCTTGTAATCGCGTGTTAAATTCTCATCTATTTAACAGAATGATATCAAATGTCATTTCCTACTTGAATAAGAAAAATCATAAATTCCACAATTTATTTCATTCGTGCAATTTTAATAGACTTTTTTCATTAATATTATAGATTTGATATTGGTTATGTAATGTGATTTGCAATCTAGGAAGTACATTATGTATATAATTAAATTAATTTTTTATGTATGTAGTATACACAATCAAATTAGTGATGATAAAGCATAATATTAATTACACCAGTCGTTCCGCTCATAATTTCGCGAAAATTATCATAAGAACATATCATAATTCTCTGTGAATCAAGAAAAATAAGTTAGTAATATGATAGAATTAGACATAAATATAGACAAATATTTTAGTATAAAAATAAACGATACTATATCTAAAAATTTTTTAAGTCCTATCACAGAGATAGGGAGAGGTCTGTTACTTAATAATGATATGAATTATGATTATATGTTATTTATAGTATTCTCTCTTTTTTTTAATTGTCATCCAATTATTTATCTAATTAGAAACAGAACAAATGACTGTCATGTACAACAAACATTCTTAAATGTTTAAACAAATATATCAGAAATAGAAATTTACACGAAAGTACAAAACCATTTGTAAGATACAGTCGATTACCAGCATTACAATTACAGAAACGTGGTACTATATTAACGTAATTAATTTTCATAATAAATACTTGCATGCGCAATGAAATTTCCTTCAGACAAAGAACAATTTTAGCATTAGTCTATTCTTTACAAGGTCCACTGCGTATGTACACATCTTCAAGGTGTATAAATACACTTTACTTGAAGTTACTCCATTGAACTCTGGCGTTGTGCTCTGTAACATACTGGCTGTACGCCAGGGTTACGCAAGTCGCGCCCCGTTGACCTCCTTCTTCACGAGAAATTGACCTTATATCTCGTTCTTGTATCTTAAACAGCGCAAACTCAAAATTATCCTAAAAACGATCATGGGACAACACGTGTACTTTATCACAATTGTACTTACTGTAATCCTTTATTTGTATTAATACATGAAAATATGAAGTTAATAATAAATGTTCTTATCAATGAGAATATAATTTGAGCCATGTATTTACAGTACACGCATAATCGATACCATAGACTGCAAAGACAATGATCGATTGGTACCGTAAAGTAATATCTATCTCAAATCGGAGAGAGTCGTATTAAATTGTAGAGAACTCGATCAGCCATTATTCTCGACATAATGCTTTTTTTCTTTTTTCCTTAGATACGGTTCTCTTCAGTTTTATAAATTGCACCTGTAATTGTTTGAACAGTTACTAGTTGTTCCTAATTGCAAATTGTACTTTATTTCAAATATGCACACAATTTTTCTGATATTGCTTACTTATTGATAATTTGTACAATCATCTATGAATCAAGATTTCAAAAGTGACTATTGCTATATTTCTTTTTTAGTAAATGTTAAAGATTTTAAGTTAGTTTATATTTATAGAAATATATTAAAAATATATTAATATTACTTATTTTTGTTAATTCGTTGTGATGTCCATGTTTGGCATTAATCTAATTGTAATTCTAAAATGCGGAAGTAAATTTAGCATAGCATGTGAAATATTATTTTTGTAGAAATAAGTTCCCGCCAAGTTGTTTCGTATTTTGAATATCTTGACACTAGCGACAATTTCCATAGGTTCATTACCGGAAGTGCGTCATAAGCGCGGTTAAACATCTAATTTTGAAACGGCTAGCCGTGAACGCATTCTGTTAAGTTGATATACACGTGGTGACCGTGAAAAAGAAACGAGAAAGCATAGTGTCGCAAGATATGAGAGAAAGGTCACGAATTCGGGAACAGAGTACGCGTTCGAAGTGCATGAAGTGTCAGGGTCTCAAGGTGCGGCCGTGCCAGAAGATTGAACCTGCGCAGAACTCTGCACGTGACCTGCGCAGCTATTCTTAGCGGAGGTCCGTTTAACGAAAGGAACTCTGCCTCGCTCACTCGTCGTCCGGCGCGCGTCCGAAACGTAGAAGTTGGTTTCTCCTCTTTATTTTGTTAACCCGTTTTCACACACTAACTACCCGAAACAATATGTCTGGTCTTGCGGATCCAGTGGCATTCGTCAAGGATTTCGTGGCTGGTGGTGTGGCCGCCGCGATCTCGAAAACGGCGGTCGCCCCTATTGAACGTGTGAAACTGTTGCTGCAGGTACAGCATATCTCCAAGCAAATTCCCGAAGATCAACGTTACAAGGGTAAGTTACTTAATGGAGCATTTACCTTTGTTCAATAATTTAAGGAAAATTGACAAAGGCAGGTTACGAAGCATGCAAGTAACAACCATCAACCATTGTACAGTATCACATAACAGTAGAATAATGATGTATGAAACATGTGATAGAAAGCATTTCGTGTCGACATTCTCAAATTCCCAAGCGTTTCCGCTACGTTTCTTCGCAGCGGTTAGGATTGAGATTCCCGTTATGTAATATCAATTTATGTTATACGTTAATGGTACATCAGTACTATCTGGTTCTAATTTTTCTCCCTCATCTAATAAAGATAAAGTTTTGGATTTTACATAACTTTTGCGATATCGATTGAATAGTGAGAAGTCGTGGTTTTCTGACAAATGAATGGATCGATATACGATAAAATAACTTGTCTACCAGATGGCAGTGCATGGGTTTGCTCTTTGAACGAAACTCCCAAGTGCCGATCGATGACTAGCTATTCAACATGGCTGCCTTTATGATAGAAAGCAGTCTTATACTTGAATCTTTTTCCAAAGTCTCAGTTTTTGACATGCAACAATGAAGAATTAAATTTATGCTTATGAAAATGTAATCTATTATATTCGATGGAATATTCAATATAAATATTAAAAATAAATAATATTTCATTTAAAGAATAGAAAAAAGAAACCACAAATATGTATATCAAATTGCACACATTTAAACGTGGAATTATTTTGCTAACGAATATGTAATGATTTTTTAACAATACATAATTGTAGTTTTATAATAAACATCTAAGGAATTAATATTAACTTATATAATATTTAAGTCGTATTAAAATAATATATATAATTTCATGACCTTGAGTATGTCTCAATTAGAAAGATATCAGAAAGATATCTTTTCAAAAATTTCTATTATATCAGTGTGTTTTAACTGTAAATAATTAAGATAATCTTATATATTTGAAAATATAAAATATACATAATTAAAAATTTCTAGTTGTCAATAATCTATTACATAACAACCTGCAATGCAGTATATGATAAAGTTTATAGAATTTTTAAATTACACATTTAGATATTACAATGTGGAGATTTAAGAATTTCTAGGAAAGATCTAGATACTTTTAATAAATGAAAAAGTAATTGATCTTGTCACTTGCTTGTACAAACTGTAATATGTAAAAACAATTACAATTATATTTTTATCCTATTCTAGGTATGGTTGATTGCTTTGTGCGCATTCCAAAAGAACAAGGATTCACGAGTTACTGGCGTGGTAACTTGGCCAATGTCATCAGATATTTCCCTACACAAGCTTTAAACTTTGCCTTCAAAGACAAATATAAGCAAATTTTCCTTGGAGGTGTTGACAAAAACACACAATTTTTACGTTATTTCATTGGAAACTTGGCCTCTGGTGGTGCTGCTGGTGCCACATCTCTGTGCTTTGTCTATCCTCTTGACTTTGCCAGAACTAGGTATTTCATGTTTAATAATTACCATTTATATTTAATCATTAATTAGATGTAGATAAAATTTTATATACAATTCTTTGTAATTGTTACATACAGGTTGGCAGCTGATGTAGGCAAAGGCTCAGGAGAACGTGAATTCAGTGGTCTTGGTAACTGTCTAACGAAGATTTTCAAAACTGATGGTATCTCTGGCCTTTACCGTGGTTTCGGCGTATCCGTCCAGGGCATCATCATTTATCGTGCTTCTTATTTCGGTTTCTATGACACTGCCCGCGGTATGCTGCCTGATCCCAAAAAGACACCATTCCTTGTTTCCTGGGGTATTGCTCAGGTATGATATTTACTATAATCTATCTTAATATTAAAATTTTCTTGATACAATTATAATTCGTTTACTAATACTCTCCGTAATGTTTTACAGGTTGTTACAACTGTCGCTGGTATTGTTTCTTATCCGTTTGACACAGTACGTAGGCGTATGATGATGCAGTCTGGTCGCGCTAAAACTGAAATTTTGTACAAGAGCACTCTTCACTGCTGGGCTACTATTTACAAGACAGAAGGTGGAAACGCTTTCTTCAAGGGAGCATTCTCCAACGTTCTTCGTGGTACAGGTGGTGCACTTGTATTGGTACTTTATGATGAAATTAAGAATCTCCTGTAAGGCATAACAATCCTCACCTCATTACCTTCACAACTACAGTTGCAAGTACCATCTTTATTACCCTCACCATCCGACGTAACAATAGATAAAGTGATTTCCAGAATAAAACAATATCCGAACTGTCGAGAAATTTAAGAACAATTTAGAATGTAATCTTTTGGTAGCATCTTGTGAAATGCTTCAAACTCGACAGTTTAATTTATTGCCGGATTCAGTATTTTCTTGCAGCGGTTCACATGTGTTATATTTCATAATTCATTTTCGTAAGAAAGAACAAAGTGACTTATCAACGTAATGGATATATGAAATGTTTGATACATGTGACTATGTAGGCGATGGTCGGGATATAAAGTAGTAAAAATAATTATCTAAAAAAAAAAAAAAGAGAAGAACAAAAATAAGCGTATACAATTGAGCAAGAGAAGGACGCGCGACGAAATACCATTACGGCGATGGCGGGGCGCGTAGACTTGGGCCGCCCCCCGCACTTATTCTCGGCCCGTTGTAGATAATAAATGATCATATTAACGATATCAGTGAAGTTCATCGAGTTTCAATGAACACTAATTTAATTTCGCACTCCAGACAACTACGTGTAAGATAATGAGAAGCGTTACTTGTAAGTGTATGCATCCAATGTGTTCATGTTAGGATGCGTGCAAAGAAAAAAACAAAATCAATAAAAGTAATAATAAAATTTGTTTTGAAATTTTTTCCACGTACCATAAATTTATCATTTTAATTTTATTTTGATAATGTTTTAGTTTCATAATTTACAAAATAATTGTAATAAATTTTGAATTGTTATTTATTAAATTGATGTACTAGAAATAAATGTACATATGCTTTTATATAGTAAAATTATATTTTCATGAAGGAATAGTGACATGCACGTGTTATATTTCATTTTTCATACAATATATCATTATTACAAACACTCCAAATACAAAGTAAAAGTCTTACTTTTACTTTCATTAATATACTGATACAAATTAATTTATAATTAATTTTAATGATAATTTTAAACAAAAATATTTCTTTAATTTTGATTTCCAACTTGCTTAAAAGGTTGTAATATTTTGGAATGTTAAAACACATATAATCCCTGCAGCAATACAGTAGTTTATATGAAAATGAGAAATCTATATATTATTTCTATACGGTATTTCTAAATTGAACATATAGAAGATAAAACTTGAACTTTGTTTACATATGACATTTATACAATACAAAAAGAGATCTGAAAAATTTCAGAAGGAAAATTTGGCTCAATATAAAATAGTGGATCTTATATACAATGATTTGTGTGATCATATCGAGAAACATATCATACAGTTGTTCTATTTGGATCTCCTGCAATCGAATCTAATATTCGAGATATACCTGGTAAATTTAAAATGATTTTTAAACCAGGTACCTTCCGTAAAACATTTATTGCAACTGGGAGGAAACCACTGCAAAATTAATATTAAAAACTTGAACAATTGCATAAATAAAAATATGTGATAACAGAATAAATGTTATATATACCTGAATAATAATATAAAACCATAGGTTTCTATGATCATGCCTACAATAGGCCAACCCATAAGAACTACAATAATGCCTCCTAAAAATGAAGCACTAGCTTTTATCTTGTGTCTTTGAAAAAAAAAGCTGAGAGTTCTCTTTGGTCCAATAACACATGCTAATCCAGATATAAATAAAATCTATATAAAAATAATTAATTCATGGTGATGTAGTAATGTAGATTATATATTAAAGTTTTTATAAATGTACAAGAACAATTCTTACGTTTCCAATAGCAAGAAGACCTTTATCAAAGAGTAACAAGACTCCAAGGAAAAGAAATGATATACCAAATCCCACAAGTCCGACTCCGATTTCTGAAATCAATATTTAATTGTTATACAGTGTTTTGAAATTCATGTTCTGTCTCGTGTTTGTAAATGTTACCGATCATTGATTTTTATAAGTTATAAAATAAATATTTACTACTTACTTTGCGTATCTGAAACTTCGAACATTATTTGTGACTTGTTGTTTTACAATGAAGTCTTAAATTATTTTTGTGATAATATTTTCATAAGATTCAGGTAACAATTGTAACGTTGTGCATAACCTAACCTAAATCCACGTCATTAATTGTGATGTGACACTTTCCAACTAAGCACTATTTTTGGTCACCTTGTAAAAATTGTATATTGAATACTGTATATATCTTTTAACCACCTTAGCATTATTTTTACAGAATTTAAATATGTTCAATACTTTTTAGTAAAGTGAATGCCATCGTACTATGTATATGTGTGCGTGCATACTTCATATCCCCGGATTGTCATCGATTCTATTCATATCTTTTACTATATATGATCTTTCAATTGGAATACATTTTAGAAATTAGATTTGGTAAAACATAAAATTTATAATAATAAAATTAGTAATGTTAGATATTTTATGTTATTTAATAATTTCCAATAAGAACTTTTCCAGTTATTTTTTTCTTTTATGAAAAATTTTACTTTGAACAAATTTGTATCATTCAGTTAAAATCTTATACATATGATACGTTACGAACTTTATTATTAATATTATACTTAGTATATAATTTGATGGAAAGCCTATTTATAATTATTTATTTTGGAAAAAAGGGTTGTACAAAATAAATTTAACTTTATTATCCAGTACGAATTTTTTATACAAACAACATATAATACATTTATAATGTTTAATCAGATGAAGGAATGATGAGATTGCTAATGGCGGGAATAATGGTATTATTTTACAAACAGCACAAAAAATAGACTCAATCATTAACCGTTAATATGGCTAAACCTTAAGTCTATATACGACGTAAAAAACATTATTTACAAGTATTCTAAGGTACACATATGTTCAGCACATCAAAGATGATCTGAGCCACTAAAAATAAATAATATTTTATATAACTTAATTTTTTGTATTTAAATTAAATAAAATTTATATGTAACGCATACCTCAGTTAAACTTAATTTTATGGTCCCATTTTGTAAAGGATCTTTACTTTCGAATATTCCTGTAAAATAAATTTGAATATCAGCGTATGAATAGCATATAGAAAAGAGAGGCAAAGACTTAAAGTATAGATACCAAATGCGTCACTCAAGTGCAATATTGCCGAGACGAAGTCGCCAAATCGGAGTGTACCATCTTTTCTCATATATCGAAGAATTAAAATTGAGAGTACATCCGTATTTAATTGGAATCCTAACAGAAATATTATTCGTATGTTAGAAATATGAATAAATGTAAATATCAAGCATTGGTAAATAATCTACTTACCCACTTCTAATAACGCGTCTCGTAATCGTTCTGCTTTAAGTATACCAGTTTTTTCCTTCGTGTGATTTTTGAATGCTGCTTGCCAGTATTTTAAACTGCACATAAGATCCTTGAAGTCATTGAATTTCAATCGACCGCTACCAGAGCTCTATGTTAATATTTTGATATAAGGAAAATCAGCAAATTTCAAACGCGTGATTAAAAAGATTAAAATAATTAATTTCAAGGATACATCCATTGTAAGTACTACCTGTCGACATACTTCCATAGAAGCACAGCTTTTTATGTAATCTATAAATGGAAAATAATGATTTATTAAGTAATTTCGAAAGAATCGATTAATTTATTTTTTATTACAATTTTAAGTAATATGAAATTTTACCATTCGGTAAACAAGCTTCGAGAAGTTCTTGCAATTCAAAAGCATTTACGGTTCTGTGTTCATCAGCAAGTTGTAGGAAAACGGCTTCATACTGCGAGAAACCTTTGCCTTCGAGAGGTGGTGCTTTGATGATCGTCGACTTTACTAGAGATGGCGGTGTATCGAGAAGTCTAATAAAATCATTATATGTATAGAATGGAATTACATTCTTAAGTAATCTTAATATTAAAATTACTTACTTGAGTTTCAAAGGCTTACTACTATAGACTCGCAATGTAAAACTTGTTTCTTGGGTAGGTTCAAAAGTAGTGGGTACTAACAGATAGCCACCCTGATCTAATTGACATCTGTGGCTCACCTGACGACTGTTGGTATACTGCGAGTTTACCAAAGATTTATTTTTTTTGAAAAACTGTTTGTTTATCGATTCGGTGTTATTTTTTGGCAAAGTATATGCTGTGAAGCCTATTACCTTAAATAGTAAAAATTTTCAACAATCATAATTAGTAAAATTTTCAATGTATAGGATACACATATAAAACTACAAAATATGTTTCTTACTTTTATCTCCATAATAGAGTGTTGATACAAAGAAACAATTACTTCTTCCATTTCGCTTAGGATTAAATGTAATTGTGGATTAATATGAAAAGTTTCTGCAACATAGATAAGCTTATAGAATCGAAGGACACTTATCGTAATTTTAATAAGTGCTTACGTTACGTATTACCGGATTTCCGTTGTAAAACGTTCATCATTGGAGTAAACCGCGTACGAACCTTCATTGTTTCGACATCCTCCCGCGGTTACGCCTCTCCTCCAGCTACCTTGATAGAGTTTCATCTGCCAGGTATGTTTGCTATGCAACGATGGCTCATCCCTCGACGTTTCGGCATCAAGATGTACAACTTCTAAATGAGTGAATGTCTTCACGAAATCTGAATACGATATCCTACAATTCATGTAACTTTTGTTAATTATTCCTATTCGCACATCTGTAATACTTATTATAATATTTAATAGTTATTGTGCAACTATAAATTTTAATAAGATGTATTTAAATAAAACGCCAAAACTTGTTTTATGAATTAAGACATTATTATAATTAGCTCACCAGAATTCTCCCTCGGCCATGTTTCTGACCGCTAAACGATCCCTTTCCATTGGTGGTACTTCATCCCATTCAAGACCACCTCTTGCCCAAGCGCCAACATACTCCCTACCAGGTCCAAGAGGATTTCTTAATTTTACTAACTGAACCGCTTCACCGTTAAATGTTTCCACCTATATTTTATGCAACGATCCATCGTGAAGTACGAGTCGGAAGTAATCAAAATCATTGAATAATTATTATTTCTGGTAATTACCCTCTCAATAGCGTAGAGTCTGTAATTGATACCCATCTGAATACCATTGGCGAGTTTTTCTGTACTGGCACGAATCTTAAACAAAGTAAAAACAAATAATTTGGGATATATAATAACAAAATAATAAATATATAATAACAAAATAACTTGCAATAGTTTTACGAAGTAGATACAAGAAATCAATATTTTGTTTATTTAAAAGTTAATAAAAAATCGCTTACTTGCTGTTGATTGTTATTTACTGTACACGTGATAAGAGACGTCATATCAAGGAGTTTCGCAAGAACACGTCCACACGCTGTAGGATCCTGGCGTATCGCGATACTCTCTGTAATCCCTCCGGTGAGATCAGACAAACCATCCAACAGAGTTCCATACTTCAGAGCTTCATATGACCCATGCAATCTAGAATCAAAGAAAAAAAAATCAGTTTCTCCGTTTCGAGGTAACTTTCTTGGCTTAACAAGCGATCTTAACATTACAAATAGGGTATTCTTAACAAGCGATCTTAACATTACAAATCAAAGGTATGCGGGAAGTTCTATCTATCATTTGTTCAATTTCAACGAGTTGTCAGGGATTTCTATCCGCATCGTTGAAATGGTAGTGAAAACCCGTATCACAGGCGGTATTTTTCAAACGCAGGAATGCCGAGATTGGCACAGGGAAAGCTGATGTCGAGAATTTTTCGACCTGTGCGACCCTTTCTCGTCGATGATAAAGCAACTCTCGAGAAGCACCACGCGATCGCGATTTCTCGCGGATTCTTCATCGATTCCGCGAAGAAAGTTGAGTCGACGGCTCGTTAATCTCGCTCGCCACGCTACCGGAATAGTGGCTTTTGTTCCGCGAAGCGAACGTACGGGCTTGATTAAGTCAGCGTGCCAAGATTTCGTCTCAGAAATCATCGGTCGAGATAGAAAGGCGAGATCTTGCGCTAACTGATAAGCGGATAGGCGAGAAGGTAGCGATGCTATCTGCTTGAATGTGCCGTTCCTGCGAGAATTAGCGTTCTCTAGATAACGGGGTTTCTTTCTCTCGCTCTATCTTTGTCGACTGGCTCGTCCTAGTAACGCCAACGCCTCTTCTGCATCTACGTACGCCCGCTGCCGACTAGATAACAAGCTTTCCGCGCAGAGTGTACCATACGTCAGTATACAGGCGTTGGTATAAAGTTTATTATAGATTGAAAATTCCAAAATTAATAATATTTGAATCCACGTTTTATAATATGTAAGACTTTTTTTGTATTGTTTCGACGAGTATTATATACTTTCAATACAATTAACACCGAGTTTCTGAAACACTGTATACGTAGGCTAATCTCTAAACTGTAACCATTCACACGAGCTGTTCATCAAATAGTCACATGGGTATTTTCTCAGGGAAGACGACCAACAAACAGATCCGTTTTCCAATTGTGTGCCAGGTATGGGCTTTAGATTCGGTGTGTTCCGTAATTTGCCAGCGGCGGAAGTGGCAGGGACTCGGAAGTGGTCGCGAGGTTGTTGGTTCGCGGCCAGAATGCCAGTTCGAAGCGGGACGAGTTAACAGCGGCAAAGATCGGGCCTTTGGTTATTTTCACTGATCGAATTACGTTCCAAGGAAACGAATGCATCGTCGATTGAATTATATAGTTAAATTGAGCTGTTGATTTAGAGTAAGAGCGATTTGGAGTGGTCTATGATAAAGTTGAATTTAGAGGAAGTTTCAACGGGAGATGGACGAAACGATCGGTTAGACTGGAAGTTGTAGAAAGGAATGTGTAAAGCACGGTGTAAAGGTCACCGCGCCTTCGATTGAACACTCTGTTGACTATGTAACACCGCTGTCAGTTTGTAAGTCAACGGTAACACGAGTCTTGCCATTGACGTACATCCGTCCCGTGACTATCTAACGGAGTGATGAAGTCACATGCGGATGTGCAATGTCATTTGCAATTCTTTCGTGCGACTGTCGCATTACGATACTTCGAATGACATCCATAATACAGTGGCACACGGTAAAACAATTTCAAGATCGACGCAGATCGGTGTATGCGAGAGGCTACACGAAAGTCATGCATACGACTACTAACGGCTGCTTCGTTTTTTAGAAAATAAACTTGACTGATGTTCTATGAAAATTATTTTCTACGTTGTCCTAAATTTTAATGTTACTTCATTATCGAATAGATTAAAGATGAGTTTAATTAAAGGAATCGTTTTTCTAACTTAATTATTTCCTTCTCGTGTCAAACTGATCTTTCACATTTCTTTGTATCAAATTACGAATGAGAATCAACACTCGCGCGAGATATCAAAAACAGCAAGTTAAAAAGGAATGAACAAAACAAAATTAGTTCTGGGTACTCGGATAAGAGGAGCAACGAGTGCAGGTTTCTTTGTTTAGAGAAAGAGAGGTGCCAAATGTGCTCGTAATTAGCCTCAATACTGAAACGATTCACGAGGAAAAATGAGGAGCTTGTACGTTTGCCGTAGTCCCGTGGCATTAATAAATCGATAAGAATTTATTAAGAAATTCAGAGAATCATTAAGTAGATGAACTGTTAACGAGGCCCCTGTTTTCGATTGTCCATTAGCACGGTATATGCTTGCTGTAGCAGTTTCGTGGCCTCAGATACGAGCGTGGACTGTGGTCATCAGTGCACTGACCTCCGATCCATTGCTGGCAACCAACGAACCGACTACTCGTCGAGTGAAAGTATCCGCGGATATACTTGCTTAGTATATCCATGGTCGGCATGTGCATGCACAAATATACAGTACCGAATATAGCCCGGCATACCGTCGTATCCCGAAGCTATGTCGAATTCTGATTTCTCGTTGCTCGCACGCCAAAACAGTTGATCCCATCGCTGAAAATCTTGTTATCCGAATACCAACGCGGTGAATCATCGTCCTCGAGTTTGCATTTCACGGAGGGAAGGCTATTCGAACATTTACAACTGCATTACGAGCTACACTTTCTCTGTTTCGAAGTTTAAGTTCGTTGAATGTTCTACGTGTGTCATTGTCTATTTATTATTAAAATCAAATCGGTCAGAATCGAATCGGTGTGAATTCGTCCTTTCCTAATTGATAGTAGATATCTAGAAGTGGAAATTGGTTTGCACTTTCTTCTCAAACAAAAATCGATAGGTCATGTGTAAATAAACCTACTTTCTTTCGCGAAAAATCATGAGAATACGAAACCTGAATTTTAATTATTAGCGAAACGCAAAGTGTTTGCAAATGTATTACAAATCTCTACGTATAAACTGCGGATTTTTATTCACTTTTATCCTCTTCAAAGTATTTTTAATAATATCTAATAGATACAAGATTTCATTTTCTACCTAAATTCTATTTTCTTAATCTATGAGGAAATTAAAATATTAGGTTACATTTGTTGTCTATTTATGACTGCGTAACGAGAAAAATCTATCAAGATTAAATAATCTAGATCAAATATACCAATTCCGGTTATAACTATAAACAGGAAAATCGCGCTAATCATCTCGAAGAGGAGAAACCGAATCGCTTCTGACGAGTTGAAAAAGGAGTTAATTGCTCAGCGAAATCGTTACAGTTACAAAATAATTAGAACTAAAACGCGTATCGTAGGATTGGGGAATAACCAGTGAACAGATAATATGCGTTACTTAGCAACCTTCTCGGTTGCTTCGAGTATTGCGCGTGTTGGAACAGGCACTGGTTTCTAATGGAAATCGTGGAGAAGCGCGTCCAGCATAATTCTTTGGTTGGCTGTGCACGCGTTGGCATGCGAAACGTACGTACGAGCTTTCTAACTGATTTTAGTACAACCACCGGATTAATAAGCCTGGATGTGTATGGTACGTTCCGGATCGATAGGATCTATGCGACAGGGTTATCGTGAAAGAGGAAAGGTCGCAGAACCGAACGAACGCTTTTCTCCACGGGTGGAGAGAAGTGTGTCATCGGCATCGGCGAGATTCTCTCGAGGTTGGAGAACGCCTCTCTCTCTTTCTTCCTCTCTATCGCTCTCAGTATCGAATCGGAACGCGTGGAATACTAATTTCGTCGTCGTCAGAGAGTCATCAGCCAGTTTATCATTTCGGTGAATATTATCTGCCGTACGGGATCTTCACGTGCCCGCCAAATGAAACTGGATTTCAGGCCAATGTTAGCCAGATAATATCGATTTTTATAAAAATTGTGAATTTCCTTTTAGGAGGACTGTACGAAGAAAAAGATCGTTCGTTAGACACGGTTCGCTTGTACAATGTTCGATAGAGATCGCTATCGCTCGTAATTGCAGGAAATTAGATAAATAAATGAAAATATACGATATCGTAGCGAGATTTTAATTAATATCGGAATCTACATGATTCTGTTCTAATTAATAGTCGCTTGATGGAAATGTCTTATTAGCGTTTGCATAGAAGAAAATTTGGTAAGAATGTTCAGTAAATTGAACGTACGGTGTTGAGTTCGACGATAATCTGATGAAAACATCTTACAATTAGAAGTACTCATTCATACATATGTATATAGCAGTAAAATCACTTTGATCGTCTTAAAATTATCTTTTGAGCTATAAATAATCTTTATCTTTGATTAAAGTAACAAGCAAGTCATAACACTTCATAATATTATGTTTTCAATTATCGAATGATTTCCGTTTTACGCAAGTAAAATATTTGTTGGAAGAATGTAATTTCCATCCTCCTCGTAATTACCTAATTGATGATAAATATAAATTCTGATTTTAAAGGAAATGCCAAGAAACAACATACTTTTAAATACAATATGTAAAAATGATTCAATCCTCAATAATTTAATCCTAATAAGAGTTTATCTATGTTAACAAAAATCACGAATTCCATCGAATTACAAAGATCTTTTCATTTTCATATTTGTTACCGCTATTTTTAGTCCCTTTCTTCTCCAACAAACAGTAAATTACGAAAAATTTTAAAAAAACGATAGGGTTCACCGTCAGTGTCAATTAACCGTACGATTGTTCAATTATCTTTACGATTGCAATTGGGTTCGCAAGATCACTGACATATATTAATAAAAATTAATGATCGTTACCTATCAAGGAATAGATATTTTCAAACTTTCATCGTAAGGTCTACTGCAAAAGTCAATTGATGCCAATCACATTTTTAATACAAACGTAAAATATTATACGGTCACAATCGGTTATAGAAGCCAGTTGATTTCAAGCGATTCAGTGTTAATCGATTGCATCGTAAATTCAACGTAGAACGGAAGTCATCAAGTGACAGCAACGCACTATTAATTATTAATGAATCCTGACCTCGATTCCTTTGCCAGAAGTTATTGACCAGTATAATCGTCGCCATGTACAAACATTTTGTAAGCCACATTACGATACATCGTTCTCTCAGTGAATGTAATCGAACGAATCAAATTAATTGAAAAGAAATACTAATGTTTGGACCTGGATCAAACGATCGTTCGAAATTAATTTACGAAGAAATTTTTTATTATATTTGATTAAGTCATAACTTCACGATTCAATAAAGCTTTTCACGTAATATATTCTTTGGTTTGTTTCACTTACGAAATGCTATATTTTATTGTCTACATTTTTTAATTTGACAAGCGTATCAGATTTAACGGCTGTGTCACGTATGTACATTCATTACATATGTTGTGTAATTTCTTAATCAGTTATTTAGTTTCGTATGGTAACGCTATGTAGCTTATGAAAATATTTATTATTATAGAAACTTCTATAGTAACTATAGTTACTATAGTTACTTATAGAAACTTCTTCTGAATATATATATATGCAGATTGCGGATTTTTGTGTAAATTTATAATTTTATGTAAATATTCTATTTCAGATATCTTATATATATATATATTTTTTTTTTTTTGCATATTAAACTCATTTTGCGTATTTCTGCATTTCTAAATTTCGTATAAATGCATAAAATCATAATTTTGCGTATTGTACGAAAGATGTTGTATGATATACGTCATAATATACTCATATTTAAAGCAAATTATTCATAGTATATATTAATTTTTTACTGTTTATACTGTCTGCTTATAAAAAACGTTGCATAATTTTTACATACATATACTTTACCAATATAATTATAATACTTGTGTAATAACAAAATTTCCAGAGGTTAATTAAAATTATATTTTCTGCAATAAGTGTTCAAATACTTTCATGAGCTACTGTACTTATAACGTTTCATTTTTTTGTTTTGCTTTCTCTCGATAAAATGCAACACAATCACAATTTCTTGTTACACGTGTGCGTGTTACATGTACGTAGATATATTGTGACGCAAGATGCTTACGTTTGATGATGAAATTATAACGAGCTGTGTTCTCGACTGTAAAATAAGGGTACATGCTACAAGTGTTTCCCTTAAGTGAATATGTAATCGAAAATAGAAAACTCTGTTGAGTTTTGTAACTGTCTAATTCAAGGAATTAAACAAGTTAACACAGAAGAAATTGACCTAATGAATCCAGTAAATTATTTACTGGAAATAAATGAAAAGAATCTTCGAGAATCGACACGATTGGATTTATGTCGCAATGAAAATGGTAAATAGTCGCGCTGCATTAACAGCGAAACTCGGACTTGTAGTGTTAATGAGAATTATGCTTGGTTGATCAACATTCACGACAAACAGATTAACATTTTATTGATGTGTTTAATGAATGAAAATTTCTAGTTTTCCTAATTTTATCAATTTCTCATTCTGAATATTAAATTACATGACTGAATAATTCGAATAAAATTTAAACGAGGATCAGAATCTCAGACCATGGAACAATCGCGCTATTCTGGCATTAAAATCTCCAGCTCCTCCAGTACGCTCTAACAAGCCAAGTGAAGACATTCTACGTAAAACGATCAATACGTTACACATGACACGAAAATCAGTACAACAGATTACACTATATTAAATTTTCCTATAAAATATCTTCAAACATTCGCGTATAAAACTTAGAGAACGTGACCTTCTTTCTCGCCGACGCGATAACTCAAAGGATGCCTCCTCGGCATTCTTTTTATTAACGTCGGAACTGCGAAGGAAAGAAAATATCGCTCGAGCAAAATATTCCACCGGACGTACACGCACGTATGTAAATAATCGCGTTATCGCCAGTAAAATTTGTTGCGGCCATGGGTCTCGTAAACTTGGAGAAAAAAGGAAAAGAGAGAAGAAACAAGGAGAAGGAAGGAAGGAAGAAAGAAAGAAAATGGAGAATGAATTACGGTCGATTCTTATCGGCGATTCCGCTCTTCTTTCGCCAGTTGCTTCTCGCGAGGTCGTCTTCCTCTTCGAGGCCCCTTCAATGTCACGTTGCAGTCGTTTCAAAAACAACGCCCAGCCACGGCTTACACATCCCTCCGACGGCAAGAAACGAAGAGAAGTCGAGGAAGGGACGCGAGCAAGAAGCGGATAACGAGGTGAAGGAAAGAAGAAGGAAGGAGCGGACGATCATCAGCGGAAAGATTAAGAGGAGGAGCAAGGACCTTCGGCAAAACCGGTCATCGTTGCTGGTTCGTTCGTTCGCGTAAACGCGTCTTCCACCTCGGGAAAGGGAATTGCGCGGAACCATTATTCGCACCGGGGATTCGCTTTATAGATCTTATGAGACACCGTAAATAAATTCCGTGTCTCCTGCGTTATGACGTCCGTTTCGTTTACCGTGTTCTTGAATCTCTCGATTATACACCACTTTGTTACTGATCGTATCTTTTCACCGTTACGGCTCGTTTTGTCTCGTTTCATTAAAATGTTCTCCAATGTTTTGACGATTAAACTCGGGAGGTATAAATCTACTCGTGATTCTTTCGACAATGTTTCTCTCGATACTATTTTATTTTTTTTTGGAATTTGAAATTATTATTCGTTTTTCTTTTACCGAAGCGTAGGATAAATTTATCGTTTTGAAAATGTTACAACTTCAATATGAGAGTTTATGTAATATAATACTGCAATTATGTAATAATCGCGTGGATGTTTGTGCATTCATGAAAATTTAAATATGTAGAAATGTAGATATACGATACATGAAGACGGTTTGAACGTGTATTTTAATCGTATATAAAAAATCCAAGGTATAATTAGTTAGGAGTTCTGCTTAGATTCCATTTTTTAAATCGTATTTAGAAAAATATAAATTAAACATCCGGAATTTATTGTGGATGTAGTAAAATTAGATTTATTACGTGCAAAGATCTTCATTTTTCTTTTATCTTTTAAATAATTCTTTAAATATATCTACGTATAATTAATATTTTTTTTCTTTTCACGTTTACGAAAATCATTGAATATTAGAATTATCGTATGACTTTCGAATTTTTTGCGAGAACAGAGAGAACTACGGATCGAATGAATATGCAAACATGCGAATAACTTTCACGCTACTACGGTCGATCTTGTAAGCTCCAGTGGGTGGCGTGGGTGTTCATCAGGTGGACGTTCATGGTGCGTTAGCACGAAGATCGACCTTACTCAGATCGATCGATGAACCTCGATCGCCACCGCCTTCTACACCCACGTGAAACCGGTCAATTGACTACTTTGATATTATAACACCCGAAGACACGCATTTTCAAAGCTTGTTTTTTCTCCATTCATGATATCATTCATCTACCATTTAAGTCTATAGTACATCTAGCTAATAAAAATAATCAGATGATATAATTATAGATTGAAATGTTGGAAATCTTAAAAAAAAAATTCTAGCATTTCAACTGGTAATTTGTACGTATACTTGATCAATTGACATCCTACGATATGTGAATCTTGCAAACAGTTAATCTTTCTACCTATTTTGATAAAATACCTATAGAAAATATTTATTATATTTATTAAGAGTATTCAATTTATAAAGAAATTCTCATTTAATTAAAACAAAATTATTTTATAAAGGATATACTTTAACTTACTACATTTCCGTACACATCTACATAATCCCCGCCCAAAATTTTGGAGCACTCCCTTTTAAAAAATAAAAGGATAAATAAGTTTTTTCGTACGTTTGCTTAAGAAATACGAATATTGTAATTATAAGTTCATTTCTACGTATAATCCACTGCAGTGGATTATACTTTATTTCAATACTTTAAATGAATATTTTTATTTGTGAATATCATAAAAATGAAATATTAATATCATATAACTAAGGAATGAGTCATTTCTTTTGAAACCCTATAACTGTGAACTTTCGAGCGGAAATATACACGCAATAAAAAGAATACTTTGAACTTTATATTGACACGTTAAGTCAACTAAATCACTTCCCTAATTCTCATCAAAAGGAGGAGATGAGAGAATCAGGCGCGAGAAAGAATCTCATGCGCGGCCGCTCGCGTGATGGACAAATAAGTGAGCACTCTCGAGTTGAAGCACTTCCCGCGATACTTACTTGGCATACGCTTTCTCCAGAAGAGCCGGCCAGAATTGATCACTGTGACGACTTTGCACGAAAGCCAGCCGACCGTGAATTGCCGGTAGCCTGTCGTCGACGAGAACTTCGACCCATGCACCGCACCACCATAACCGGAACCTGAAGACCCCGGCGTACTCGGCCGTCGGTGACCCAGGGGGTTCTCCGCTGTTCCCAAATCCTTGATCGGCCGGTACCACTCTGTAGAAAAGTCCTTTACTCAAGTGGAGGACGCCCAGACAGGAAACTAGCCATTTGTCACCTGGATTTAAGAACGAAGTGTTAAAAAGTATGATAAATGAAATAAATAACTATAGAATATAAATGTAATTAAATATAATTAAAAATCATAATTATTATTATAAAATATATCACAAGAAATTCGGAAATTTATTACTTTTTTGGAAATTTCTCTTTTTTTAGATGTTAAAATATATTTCTTCGTAATCTAAATAAAATATAGATACTAACTGTAAAGAGTATACTAGATTTGAGAGTTTTTTTGATAAGTTTACACAGAACTTCATTTTCTACGCCGTTAATCTTTTACGTCATGATTATGTAAGTGGAAGTAAGAAGATATAGGGGAATGTTCGACTAACGAGCTTACGCTGAATGGACTTTTACTGAATGAGAATGAAGACTTATGTGCAAATTGTAAGTGCATTGATCTTCGAAGAATACAGTAAACAATGGAAGACGTACGAGTGTGTTTCACGAAATAGACAGATTACAACTGCATTTTCTTCTTTGTACGCGTTTTTCATTCATTCATTACACATAAGATCGATAAATATGAGACGAAGCTTATTACGATCCAAATTAACTTTTGGTATATGTATTTTGCGCGAGCTATTGCTGCTGTGTCATCGTTAATTAATTAGCTGCGGAATCACGAGAAATTTCTGTAATTACATTGTTCGCGGTGATTATTCGTTACTTCTGGACTTTATCAGAAAATGGTAAATAATAATCGAAAGTAAAAGAGCATTATTAAATGTAAATGCAATAAGTTTACAAATAATTTGTTCTTTCTTCGCGTTTCATAATTGAATACGTTTAAAAAGCGAGTGGTATTAGTCAGTGATTAGACCTTCAAAAACGAAAGTTAACTGAGCGAACATACGAACATCGTCGTGGTGTGTTCGATCGAAGAAAATGTTCTCACGACGTTACGACACACCTTCGATCGAAGATTACGAATCTGTTTCGCTTCTCTACGAAGTTCATCAGTACTCTGTTCCATAATTTATCTGCTAATATAATTTTAATGCCTCTTTCTCCTTTGATATTTATTCATGCATTCCCACGTTCGCTACTATTCAAACGAAAAAAGAAAGAAGAAGTGAAGAATCGCTTCTATTGTTACGCAATATCTTACCAGAGCATAGAAATTTAATTATTTGACTTCCGACTTCGAAAATACGATCAGTTTAAAATAAAATCATACATATCTTGAGAATCACGAAATTAATATTCAAATAATTATAGAATTTTTATGATTATATGTGAAATTAGTTTTGAAATTTTATTAGTAGTGAGCTCACGATTATATATTAAATTTAAAACCAATCTAAAAATGTGTATAGGAGTTATTGCAAATATATATTTAGTAAAAAATTAGAACGCAGAATGAATACTTAATATAATAAGTATATAAGTGAAGTATATAAGTGTTAAATATTGTTTCATCGGATATTGAAATTTATACATTATATTGATACAATTGATCGCGACTCGTATTAAGTACTTTGTAATTTCTATATATATTTTTAAATTTGTTTGTTTTAAAATTAACGTGAGATCGACATGAACTCGGTGACGATCGGTCATTTGCCGCGACCTGATTAAATTGTGTATCTCTATTCAAATGGTGCTCGCATTGATCCACTTTCACTAGAAGGAGACCCGGTTCTGAACCGCAACGATTACAGATGAGCTAACCGGTGTCCAGTTCTTACTGGGTAAACAAATATTTTCGTTTGAACCTGTCACTCCTTCGAGCTTGGACAGCCCGGAGAGAGATAATACCCACGAAAGCGTGTCCATTGTAATTATGCCTTGACGTCGTGGCTCGACGTTCGCGCTGACATCGGTGTCAAGAACTGCAAACACATTGTGCAAGAAAGTACAACGGGCAATTTACGAAGCTGCGTATGGCGTAAAATCAGATTTTTACGAAGAATATCCACAGAGAATATCTGACAGAAATTTTTATTGTGATATTGTGAAAGAGTAGGAAGACAGAGATATAAAGTATAAATTAAGTCAATGTCGTAATATAAAATTGTAATTAGTAAATTGCTGTAATGTTATCTAATAAACTCTTGTCACTATATTTAGTACTTCAGATTCATAGTTACTAGTTATTTCTTTACATGTAAAGTAAAAATTACGTTTCGTTAATTCTTAATAGAACTTCCTAGTGAAAGTTACTTCTGAAATTAGTTGGTCGTATATAATGTTAACTCACCAGTGGATCATTAAGACCGCTGCAACCCCTTTCAATTTCAAATGTCATACGTTGATATAATTTTTATCATTATTTGAAAATATATGTAATTTTTTATTATCTAATTATCCTTCTAATTTTATTTATCAATTTGGTACAAATTAAAACTTCAACTATTAAAATTGGAAGTCTACTTAAAGAGTTAAAATAAAAGTAACTAAAATGTAAAGAGTATACATAACTACTATTGAAAAATTAATTCAGATACCTTTCACGCAATATCTACACTCCCATTTATAAACCATAAGATTCTTTCTAATTTTAAACGTAAACTTAAACTAATAAAATATACCTGTAATAAAATCTTCAAGATATAGTAATCTACTAAAACTGTTTAATTGTAGCATGCCTGGTTATATCCATCTAGCCTGAGGATATTATTTCATAATATTACCATAGATATCTTCAAGACAATCTTGTGATTTTATTGAATCGTGGGGATAGAATTTGCAAATGTCGCGAAAGTGATTCGAAACGAACAATTGACTTTCGCTGAACAGTGGGAAAATAAGAGATAGTTATCAATGAATCGTAATTATAAACGAAATGTAATTATAAAACGATTCGCGTAATTCGTTGTTTCTGTTATGATGACGAGCACGAATACTCAACGTATTAAACGTTTAAATAATTGTTATCACGATCGCGTTGTGCCCGCATTTTTCCCATTGGATCGTAAACATGTGTGCCAGCGCTTGTAGAGCGGAAAGAAAGGTGCCTCGATTATTCAAATAAATGGGAAAGAATGCTTCTCTACAATTTTATATTCAATATCTGTCAAACATGGATTTTTTTCGAAATGTACATTTTGAAATTTTGAATCTTTGGCATACAATAATTATCTTGCATTGAAAATGAGTATGTTACTATAATAATAAATGAGATTAAATAATAAATGAGAAACTTGATATTTATAAAGAAAGTATTGCATGTATCACTGCATCTATTTTAAAAATTAAAATCCCATTCGAAGACCACAGTCTAATATTATCTATATATTAAACATTTTTTAAATTTCTATTCAGAAGCTTGATGACATTACTACAATATGGTTTTATTATTTATATCTATCTTCAAAAAATCTACTCTCTGAGTAATTTTTAAACATACACAACGCAAAATATTAAAAACACCATTTCACAGTAAAGTAATATAAAGAATTGACAAAAACAAATATATTTAGCAGAAGAGTATAATATGCACAAATTTTGGTTAAAATAATATCAGGAGAATATTATCAATTTTCTAAAACCTAGATACTAGATCTCACATTTTAATTATTACCTGTAATTTTAATTATTTCTTTGCAAACCTACTAATTTTGAATTATTTTCTTTCATTCGTCCACTAAAAGTACAAAGGTACAATATTCAATAAAAAATGATGAAGTATCTCTGTCACACTTGCTTGGCTCATAGCAGGAGGAATTCGAATTGTCTTAAGTCGAAAGTCACGTATTGTGATAATTCCGCTTGCTTGCGTGTGCTCTTACGTACTTATACGCGGTAACGGGACACAGTACTGTGAATGTGTCGTCTTTGAGAAACGCGTTTGCACGAATTCCCGGATCGCGCCACTTCCGTCCACGATGCTACACTACCTACGATGCTCGTGAATCACTTACACACCGGCTCCTCACGAGACAGAGATTAAATTCGCGATGCGTTCCACGCTCTCGACTATACTTGGCGTTGTAACTCGTCGACCGCGATGCGACAGCTTGATAGAACCGTGGTCACGAATATCTTGTTGTTTCACTGTTCCCAGAAATCAGAGCACGTGTAACGGAAGATAAAAATGCAAATTCTTGAAAATAATCGTCCTTGAGTCATTCACTTGATGAAATTGGAATGAAAGTTTGGAGAGACGAATGTATGTGAAATAAAAGATATATAGTGTATCTAAAATATTATTAAAATTTTCCAGTTAGACGTCAGTTCAGATTTATATTAAAATTAGAACGAAATATTAATGAGAATATAATGATATTAAGAATTATGTATCATTTAGAAGAAGAATATTGTTTTATTTTTAATAATTTTTTATTTTCAAATGAGAATCATCGTTTCCAAATTATTCGTATACGACGAAAAAGAAATGGACTCTTTGCTCAAAAAATGCATTTTTTATTTAATAATCAACAGTGCTTGGTACCAACAAAAAATTGACTCCTTTTAAAATATATAACGAATATAATTTCTCAGATGATCATATACCATGGAAGTACTGATTTCAAGTTTAAATAATTCTCGTTAATAATTCTTAAAAACTGGAAACGATTATTACGAAGTCATTATTTTTCTAAGAAATGAAGTCTCTGAGAGACACTGACTTTCACATTTTTACGCGATGATGCAAAAATAAAGGTGCACGAGGAGGCCATAGAATTATCATACAATACTGCAGAGTTCGGTTATTCGTTAATTAAATCGCCGAGAATATCGATTATATCGGTACACGGTCATATGTGTCGTGGCCCGAAGAAAGCCCCTTGGTTCTAAGTTCTAACAGCTTCGATGACACGACCACACTATATCTCCCACGTTTCTCAAAGGTTACTGTAGTCACTTTCAGGGTTTGTACAATTTCGAGGTCGTCTATAGAAAGACTCGATGAGCGTATCAATTTAAGAAAATAATATTTCTACGATAGTGATAATGTCACATTAAGTAACAAATTATAGTAGTCAAAGCTCACCTGAAGATGTAATAATGGCTCGAAGATGTCACGAAATTGTAAATCATAATTCAGTGACAAGAATCTATAACCTCTTCATTATATATATGAAACTATACTCATATTCTTATAATAGCAAAATTTATAGTAATCTTTTTATTTCTTACCCATTTTCCCGGGAATCACGTCGAACTGGGCTGGTGTATCGCTGACAAATATTGGACGATTGCATAATTCCTAAAAAAAAAAAAGAAAAATATAATAAGTTATCCATTTCTAAAAATCATATGCATATTTATATACAGTAACTCATGAAAATATTCGAACACTTGTTATAGAACAAATTTTGTGTAAAATATATGTATATTGTATTTGTATAAAACATTCTGACATTTTATTGATACTGTAATGAAAGACAATTATTATGATTATATTCGTAAAATTTAAAACCAATTTAAAAATGTATATAGAAGTTACAAGACATTCATTGTAAGCATTAAAAAAAACTACACCTAAAAAAAAATTAGTATAAAGCATTAGTAGTCATCTTAAGCATATAATAAATATAGAAGATATAAATATAGAAGATATAATGATTGTGACTATAAAAATATTTTTGTAATTTCTGTATCAAACTTGTATTAAATATCTTTCAATTTCTATAGATATATTTAGATTTATTTCAAAAATTTGACTAATATAATCATGATAGTGAAATTTCAAAATGTTTTATACACGTAATATGTTCATAAAAAGTTCATTTACGTGTTAGAAACTTTCACGAAAAACTGCATAATTCTTGGAGTTTCATTTTTAGTTTAATATTCAAACATAGAACTTTTATGAAATGAAATATAGAACTTTTATGAATTGAATCGTGCAGAAAGTTTAGAACAATTAACAGATTTATTTTATATTATATTAATATTAATTTGACGTTATCTGATTGAAGCCCCAATCACAGAACAAAGGCTGATTATATAATGCACCGTTTTTTGTTCTATAATACATAGTTATTCCTAGACGGACGTGGAATGTGCGATTAGCAATTCTTCGCTTCGTCGAAACCTTCGGAATTCTTGCAACATTGTCGTTTTTTATCCTTCTTTTTGCAACTGAAGAACAATTTCCACGTTGTTCCCGGTTTCGGAAGAAACATTTCCGAGGATCATTTGACATATGATTTAAGCGTATCGTAACAGACAGTTGTTAATTACCGCTAATTATAATCCTCGAACATGACTCAACTATTTGCTGTTCGTCATTTATATTTTCATTGTTATGTTCGTTCTACTTTTACCGTGGCACTTCCTTCTTATTAGCAAAAATATTTTTCACGTACGAATTAATGAAAAATTTTACGTATTTTCTACAATCTTGTAAAATCAATCAAGATTTCACTCGACAAATTAACAACAATAATTGTACGTAATAAATCTTGACAAATGCGACGTGTAATTCTAAGAAAATATGAAAATTTGCAATTTAAACTTTTTTGAACTATTTTTAATTTTTTAGATGACAATTACATTGTCAGTGTTTATGCAAATACCTATTTTATAGAAATGAAAATCGAATAGAGGTGTGTTTGAATGTTCTAAATCCTGAGTATGTATTTTACTTTGATATTTTAAAAGCAAATATCAACCAATATGCAATTAATCATTAGATTGCAGATTTTTATGCATTTATAGGAAATTCTAAAGTATAAAATTGTCCATAATATGAAAAATTATACCTGTAAAATAGCCAAAATATAGTGCTTTCTATTTTCTACCAAGCTTCTATTCTTTCTAATTCCTTTCTTAAAAAAAAAATAAATATATATATTTTATATATATTATATATATTTACATAAAAATCCGCAGTCTAGGAATTATTATTTGTCTAATTTGTATTCAAGTTGTAGAGTATGTAAATAACTATTAACAGAAAGACTTTTGAAGAACGAGTTCTCGAAGCTATAAATGCAAAGTCACGTATAATATTACGTCATAAAAGAGGATCTAAATAATTTCATTCTAATGATAGTCATCGACAACCTTTCTTTTCAACGCAGAACGTTTAGACTGTCGTTCCTCTTCACTACTCATGTCACGCTCACCTTCGATCCTTTCCGGTCCCAACAAAGTGTGACACATAAGTGCACGTCTCACGTAATACCTATTGCGTGAACGCAATTGTTGACTATGTTGTAGAAATTGACTGCGTTGCACCGATGTCAGTAGCTTATATTATGATCACTATACGCAACAACGAGAGCTGTAATGTCTCGTTTCAAAGGCTAAATAGGCTCCAATTACGCGTTGGCAATCTTATGCCTTACTCTTTTCTTGTTTCTCGGACGATTGTTCAAATTGCATAATTAATTCGTTAGATCCTTGATTTCGTGAAAATTTTCATATTCGAATCAAACGAATATTTAGTTTGAAGCAAATTTCAGGCAACGCTCAAGCAAAATTAAATAAACTTTTGTTGGTTAAATTCACTTAATTGAATCCTATTATATGAACGAAAAATCGTCAATAGAGGAGAGGGAGAGTTTTGTTATATGAACTCCAATTATACATATAATGTAATTGTCTTCTGACAAGTTCATACAAACGGAGTCCGACTATGTTTTGTTTTATCTGTATATAAATGACTTGGTAATTTGCCGGTGCAATTAAGAAAATTGCGTTACAGATATTAATAGAGCAATTTTTATGTGGCGACGTTTCGCTTGGAAAGAAACCGTTAGTACGTCATGTACAGTGGAGATATTACTGCGCGATTATGAGCATGGAGACGGTAAAGCATGTACTATGTGTCAAGGTTGCACATTGTCGCCGCTACGGTTTCTAGATTTCAGATTCTCTGTTTTTCCGTTTTGTAGGAACTGAAGTAAATCAATGTCACTGAGTGCAGACCGCATCAGAGATGATGTAAAAACTCTTATACAAAGATTTCCATATGTTCTCCGGAGTTAGTAGCAATTTAAATTAGGATTAGAAGACATGCATGCAAGTTCCTTGGAGTTGTGGAATTTTAAAGCAGAGATTACGAGATTAAATTAATTCTGATTCAAAATTTCAAACCAGAGAACAGAGAGCAGAAAGAGATCCTGGAATTTAGGTAGAGTCAGTCTTAATCTATGGAACTTAGGTAAAGTTTGAGCCGTGAAATTGGACAAAATTAGTCTAAGCAAGTTATCGAATACAAATAATATCATCATAAATATCAAGACCTAAACATTTTGTACTTGTAATATCTCGAAAATGACATAATAAAGAAAGAATTTTTTAAATTGAGATACAGCTGGAGTTTGTACGACTCTGGACTTATGAGATCTTTGGACAGAATACTTCAGAATACTTCAAGATGAATGGGATCTTCACTGTTTTGAATAAAATAATATTAATTTATTATGAAATGTTAATTACCTTTGGTCTCTTCCACTGAAACTGAAACGGAGGTGTTTGATGGTAGAAGACCGAAGTCTGCGTTGCTGGAAATTCTGGGTCTTCCCATAGTTCACCTCGTTTCAAGCACGAACGCTTGATTCGTTCGTACTCGCTCATTACGTCCTGCAACAATAGAATTCCATTCGTTAGCTATGGCAATTATTCTTATTTTCAGTATGTATCTCTGCACGCAATTACTTTCTGCTCATTCAATCATGCAAAACTATTACATAAGCGTTCACGTCGTGAATTTATCATCATTTTTACAATGAGAGTTTCATGAATCTGGTTTAGTATATTAATTAATATTTATGGCAGTGCTACGCATTAAAGATGAGAAAGTAACAGTATAGGTTTATTTAACGTTCTTCGTGCTTAAATTGCTCTTGCACAATTATCATGATAGAATTCCTCCACGGATTTCTATTTGTAACGTTACGTACAATACTTTTAGATATTAATATTCTATTATCAGCATCATCAACATTAAGATTTATTACGTAACGTAGCGAGCATCTTGAACATCAGACGCATTAAAAACACTTATTACGACCTCGATAGGATGTGATAACGTGTTTCAAGACCTCATCGAATACTCATTGTATCGAGGTCAACACTTTCTCTCCTGGTTGGAAGTCTTCGTTATTCAGACAACGTTTTTTCCTCTATAACTGCAAGTAAATTTATTCCAATTCGGTGTAAAAAATATTTTTAGGTAATCAGTAAGTGTAAATTTCTGATTTACGATTGAATTCTTTATAATCAGTGAAAGATTTTATCTCATTAGTGATAAAATTTTTTCTTTGGCTTCCTCATGAAAGTTTATTGTAATGAAAAGTTAATCAACATCTTATTGTACGGCGTCAGTCCTTTAAACTAATTGTATATTGTCTTTTAGATGTACGTATATTTATTTATGCGTGTCTATATACAATGATTACAAAAAGTACTTACACATATTCTTATTTTCCAACGAAGCATTTCATTAAATTTTACATTTCATTTTGACATTTTCATAATGTCCAATTCTTGTAGTTATATAAAATATCATATATCATATTTTTAAATAATATGAAATTTAATATACATATACGAAATTGAACAATCAAGTAGTACAAGTATATAAATGTTATATAATAGATGTAATGATATGCAAATAGTCACTGTACATCTATAAATATCATTGTCAATTACACATACCCTTAAAATTAAAAATTATAACCTGCGTTAGTGAAAAATAATCTAAATAAATAACGAATTTTTCCCTTTCATTTTGAGACAGGACACAATTATTTAATAAGATTGAAGCTTATATTCACTTTCGCTATTTTGCCAAAAATAACAACAGAATGCAATAATTATACTTAAATGTTCGATATGTTTTCTGTAAAAATTATATCATAAATATTTTATAAGAGCAACATAACCATTGGACGGCACTTTCCTCCCTTTCTAATGATACACGAGGTTTCTTTTACCCAGATCGTAACTCAGACGTGCTCCGCCACGATCTCTCGAAGCAAAAGTATAAGAAGCACTTTCGAATCCTAACGAATCGACGATTTCCCCTCGGCGAATCATCCGCCTGTTATTACTCAAAATCATCGTCACGGAAGAAATACTTTCGAGAACTAGCCTATTGGCGATTTATACGCGCAAAAGGAGGATGCTCGATACGGTTGGAACAAGCAATGACACCACTCGATTATATTTATTTCGCAACGATACGGCTGATAATATATTTTCACCGCGTGAAAACGCGAGGTGATAACGCGAGGAGGAAGGTCTGCTCGCACACGCGTGCACACGTATTTATTCGTGAAAGCGTCACGATTGCGAAACATAATTACAGAAGGTTGGACCCGCCACGTTCTGGCCATTGTTCCAGCCAGTCAGCTAATTCGTCCGTGAAACAATCCACGGTGCACCAATTAAGATCCTAATGAGTCGCTACCACGATACCGGCTAATTAGAATGCCTCTGAGACTCTTCCATGTTGAACAATTTCAACGGTTCACAGTTTTCTGTTATGTTACGTCGTTGCCTTGGCATACTGGGTTAGGGCGTGCCTTTTGCTTTGGTTACAAAAGTTTACAAAATGTACGATTACCTCTGTTTCTTTAATTTGTCTTTTTTTCAATAGGGTGGAATCACGTGGATTATTATAATATTATTTATGATGATTTTATAATCTTTATTTTTATAATAGACCTGGATTGTACAATGATCGTATCTATATCATAGATGATGATGTGGATTCACAGATAAATAATGTGATTGTTTTTAGCAATTCATATTTTTATAAACACAACTGATGAAATAGAATCTAAACGGAAATTTGTTTCATAGATACTATGTATTAAATATGATTTTTGTAAGGCTACAAAGAATTTGATTTTTGTTCTATGACAGGTTCATGAGTATGATTAACTCTTCAACCTTTTCAGAGACGAATTTTTAATTTCAGTTATAACAAAAAAATTTAATTTAATTTCATTCTAGTTTTAATTGGAATTTATTTTCTGGTTAGCAAATTTAGTAAAGATTGTACATTTATTTTTGTAACGGTTTCGAGAATGGGAGTAGCTTTTTTATAGAACGTAAATTAACTATCTACATATGTGGCTAAGGGCATGAAGAGATTAAGCATTTCAAGATAATAATATATATAAAATAATTACTTCAAATATTAAAAATTCAAATAGGATAACACATTACAATCGAAAAATGTATGTTCAAAGACGAATATATTTTTAGTAAATTTCTTAGTATAGTTCTTCATATATTTCTTACTCAGTATTAGAATTTAAGACTTCTGGAAATTTTAATAAACATTTAAAAGGATAAAAACAAAAATGACCTAATGCAGAATTTTTATATCTTTCCATTATCTGTTTTCTTTCAACATGTGACAATTATTAAATTCTACCAATTAAAGCACGAGATTAACGAGAATAAAGGATAATATGTTTATTAAATCGTTCGTTATTAAATGAACAGGAGAACCTTAATGAGCAGGAGAACTCTTTTGTCGTAAATAACGCGTAGTGGGAGAATGATTTAGATAACGCTGATAAATTTTAATTCCGCGAACCGATTTAAAAACAGTTGTGTTTCAGTAAATCGGTAAATCGAAGAGGATCTTGAACAACTGAGCACTTAGAACCGTGTTAGTTTCTTGTGGAAATCAATGAAATTTACCGTTTCTCATAAAACGGAGTTGCAATATATAATCCGTTCGGGCTCTGTTTTCGCGCGAAATACTTTCACTTTGTCCTCCGCTTGAAAAAAGAAAAAAAATATATATATATAGAACGTTTAAAGCGAATATATTCTCAGGCAAATCTGACGTCGTTGAACCAAGTAACGAGATAGTAAAAGAAACTGGTTATTTGCGACATCGATCGCAGTGAGACAAGTGGCCTTGACCGATTCGCGTCCAACAAAGGACCAACTAGATGTAAAAATGATGAAACAAAGAAAATCAATGTTCCACAAAATTTGATTTCTGATGTACGAAAAAATATTTTATTAATTATAGAAGAAATATTGACTTTTTCATTGATTTCTTAATTTTATTATGTAAGTATATGATTAATATTTTGTTTATTTATCACAAGAATATGATATAAATAATAGTAAATTCTAACATAGATTTAAAAAAACATTGCAGTTAATTCAAACACTAAATTCTCTCTATTCTGCTATCCTTACTTTAAAAAATCTAATCTAGCACTTTCTCATTTTTCAAGATAAATTGAAATATTTTTAATTCTATACCCTTTTTTTTTTACCTTTTAACTAAAATTGTATTACACAAGCTGTTACAAAAAATCAAACAGAAAAAAATGACGTAAAGAGGATGATGAAACTTGAGTTTCCTCGGATGATGTCATGTCAAAAAATTGTAGATAGAATATTTCAACCAAGGGAAGCACTATACCGCAACCCCAATCCAAACGATTCAAGACTCCGCAAAAATTATCCAATCGAACAAACGAAAATGTTGGCAAGAAACATTCGGTCGGACTTCATTTCGCAAGAAACCACACGGACATTTTATTTACTTTTACAGAATTACCAGTTGTTCTCGGTACCTTTTTTCTCTTAACAGGGGCAAGGAGCAGCAAAGAGCATCGAAGCCACGGCGCAATCATCCGACGAAGGGAAGCATGAAGCACACTCGCGGCTTGGTATTCTGTCAGAGATAGATGCCCCTAGCACGTACCACGAGGAAGAAGAAAGACAGAGAAAGACATGGAGAGGAAGAAGAAAGACAGAAAAAGAGATGGAGAGAGAAAGATTTTACATTGTACGTGCCAGGTTATTCGACTTCGCCTTCCGCTAAACCGAACACTTCTCTCCGATCCACTATATATATGTTCGGCCGTATAATAGCTACCATACTGTGGTACCGGTCGGACTAGTTTCACGCTTGGTTCTCCAGCGGCCTTGAAGCGCGCCAACCACCGCTGCAAACTCGCGACGAGAAAACCTTTATGGCACTGCCTCTCTCGAGACGATGTTGCGACGATGTGCCCTGTCGTGGTCTCTTCTACGTGGATTCCGACTCTCCGCCTTCCGGAATTTCAGCTGTTAAGCTTCGGCTTTTATACAGCTCTACGATAAAAACGACCGATCCGGAACGCAAATTACCGACGATTCACAGCGTGGTATGCCTCCAGCGCGGAATCATACTAGTAAAACGAACCGATTGCAAATGCTCTGTTCCGCTACGAGGGTGTGGCACCGGATGATAAAATTTCGCGACTATGCGGAAACATAGGTGCCGGTAGGTGTCAGTTAGGTGAATTAAAGGGTGGTGGAATGAAATGCTATTTTGTTTGAGAATATGTTTTCGTGAAAAATATACGGAACAGAACATAGGATTGTTAACATATATTTGTTACGACAAGTATTTGCACATTATTATATTTATTAAAATATACATGTTAATTAATTAGATTCAACTATATCAAATGTTGTATCAGTAGAGTACTGACTAGAAAAATTTCATATTATGAAGATGTGACGTAGAAACTCGGAGAAATGCTTTGTTAAAAAATAAGAATACGTGCAAATACCTTTTATAAAAGGTGTTTTAGTTAAATCTTACATATTTGTCTTAATTTTAACTATTCATAATTCGAAGAAATATATTAAATAGAAACACAAATATACTTTATAACATACTGGACACAAATTTTGGATGAACATAGCTTTGAGAGACTACTAGGTCAATGATTATATATTTTAAAGTAGCCAATTTAAAGTAATTAATTGTGCCAAAGCGAACATAATTGACTCTACAGAAATACTTATAATTAATAATAATTAAAGATAAGTAGATATTTACATTTCTATCTGAAGTAAAATCGACATTAACTTCATTGAAAATATTTGTATGTTTTTAGTAATTGTAGGAAAAAAAGCATGAAATCCGTCATTTCTGGATCGCCAAGTTCGATAATTCACAGAAAACACTTGGGAACGCGAACGTGATTCAGTACTTACGTCCTCGATGACTAATCATACACTTTCTATTTTCTCGATTGTTTTTTTCTATTCTACGCAAACGTAACAGGTTCTTTAAGAGACAAGTGTATAACTAAATACTTCAAAATGAAAAAACGAAAGAAAATATATCAGAATTTCTTTTCCGTATTCAAATACGATTATGGTGTGTAATGTGCAAGGCAATTGTGGCTTCGTCGTTAATAAGAGAAATGTGTATCAGTACGGAAGATTATTTCACCGATGTGCCAGAGCGGTCGTGGCAAGTTATTCGCGTAACGGGATACCACGGAGGAGAGTTCTGTGTGCAACCTCATGCACTACGACCTTAATTTCTTTTCTTCTATTATGCGCTGCTCCATTTTTCATCCTCTCATGAGGGAGTCTCTTATTCCAACAATGATTTAGAAACCACTGAATCGACGTTGTAAGTATATATAATTTATTGTATTGAACACTTCTTTGTTTTATATAAAATATATGTTTCTGTTAAAAGTCATATCTTTGTCTATATGTAAATTATTAAGGAATGATTCTAATTCTTTTCCTGTTAAATACTCTTACTTTTTATGTTATTATTTAAATAAATTTCTCAACTTTTTTATTCTTAAAAAATAAACAATTTCACGTTTCTCTACCTGAATTGTAAAAATTTGAAAAGTTCAAATATCACTAGTACTTATTATTCCCGTATTATGACTAATTTGAATAAATCAAAGCTGTATCACTGACCATACTTTAATCATGGAGAAAGTGTAATTTACGTTAGTATAATATTTTTAAAGATCTATTTTACAGAAACTATATAATTTATATAGATTAATTAATTTCTAAGTCTCGGATAATTACAATGTACTGTAATTGGTTGAAATTCTTTTCTTTTACAAATCATCAAAATGAAATTGAAACCAATCGAACCATTTCAGGAAAATCACTATCAACAAAAATACAAAACAAGCATAATACTTCTACAGAACCCGCGATCAATAACACGGAACAACTACTTTTACGACTTTAATCGTCTTAAAACAGGATATTAATTTTCCTGAATATTGCTATTAAAACATTCTTCGCCGGTATAAGTATTTATACAAAGAACCAAGGTTATAAACCAGTAAGATATCTTTCCAGCATATGCCATAAGAATGATCAATTACGAAAAACCAAGCAAAACGAAATCAAATTCCCAACTGGTATTCCACTGAAAGAAACAAATTATACTCAAGAAAGGCCAAACTCCTGAAGCGAGACCATGTCTCTGCATCACCAACGATGCAATGGATGTGCAAGGTAAGGATACGGAGATTCGCGATATTAATTCGCAAACCTAGAAATCATCTTTCATTATTCTAATATAACGACTAAGCGAATCACTATATGTAATCTCTTGTAGATTGTCTTCAATAGTTTGTTGATTCACTGCCGAGATGCATGTAAGTACATATGCAAATAATAATTTCATTTAGAAGTCAGTTTAAAGATTTTGTCCTTCAATTTTGGATGATATCTATCAAACAAACTATTTATCTTTATATAACTGTGTATTGTCAGTTAAAGATGTTGTACAAATTATTATTTTGGCATGTACAATTACTCATGAAAGTATTTGAATCCTATATTGCGTGTATTATAAAATATTCTAGAATTTTATAATATATATCAGACATAATTATATTGATAACACTTCAAATCTGAAACCTGAAAATGTATGTACTGCAACAAGATACTGTGAAAAACTAATATATGACCATTTTAAGTATACATATACATAATAAGTGTTAAAGACGATCTCAGTGTATATTAAATATTGAAATTTATTAATATAATACATAATTAATTGTTTAAAGACTTCTTCTAACTCCTATATTATTTATTTTCAAATGTATTTTAATATAATCGCGACAGTCAGGTCTCCTTATAACGTTGATAAATACCTTGAACTATTTCATCAGTTCAAAGCAATTTTCTTTATATATAGAGTTAGCGATCTAGAGATTCGATTCACGAATGCGTTTCCTCAGGGATGCGCGTGGTACGTGTCGGAAATGATTAACGCGATCGCGCGCGGATCTTTATCTGCTATTTACCCTTTGCCCGCCTCCTCGCTTTCCAATTATAGTTCCACGGGAAAATTATAGTTCCTCCAGACTCAATCCGCTTTGCCACATAACTATCATCGTTGTCATGACAAGAAATTCATGCCAACTTTCGAAGCACAACGATAATCTCTTGACCACTTTCAAAACGCTCTTGTGACAATCAAAAATCACTTAACCAGGTGACTTTGAATTTCTTATCATCTAACAAAGAAATGTCTCGAAAATTATATATATGATTATATATAATTGAATATATGATATTGAATATATGATATAGAACTTGGAAGTATTTTGGAAGTATAATTACGATTGAAAAGTTTTTCATGAGTCACATTAGAAGAATCAAGGAGTAGGAAAAATAGTTGACTTTAAATTACTATGAATCATTGATTGAGGATTCATTGACGTTTAGGTACTTCTTATGGAAATTAATTTTCTTAGAAATGTAATGAGAAAATGGAGGGGGGGGGGGGGGAGAAGAAAAATCAAACGATGACATCAAACGAAATATAATTATTAATTTAAAATTAGATGGAATCGCAATGATTCCAATAATCCATTTAAGGATTAACTAAAGGGAAGAATTCTAGAAGCTGTCAGTTTTGAGTTATAATCGATAATACTGTTCTCAACGATCTGTGGAGTCTAACAGTATTTTCTTTTTTCTTTTTTATAAAAAATGTTCAAATTATCTTTCATCTCGTTATATTAGATTATACGCATATAATAGATTATACTAAATCGAAGGACAATTTTCACAAAAAAGCTAAAATTACCCAAAGATAAGAGAACGTTCGCTTTCATAAGTTCGTTCCAGTTCTCATAAAAGCAGGTTTACTAAGAAGACTCGTGTCACCGTTTAATAACGGAGGGAAGAACAATAGTGTACACACCTGCCACTTACTACGGTGACCAAGTTTTGAGTACTTGAATAAAGGAGACGACGCGACGTTTCTTGATTTCGTATTGTCGTCTGAAGAATAGTAGTATATCAGTGTACGAAGATATAATGCATTTGTATGCTTCTTGATCTAGAAGAATAGTTGTACTGAAAGCTATCAGACAGATGCACATATGTACTAGAAATATATACATATGTTAATTAAATTATAATGGTAATATCAATAAATTAATTTACTCAAAATCCATTTCCACCATTGGTGAAAAAAATGTTCGTGTCTTTATAATACTGTAATTCATGTCAGATCGAGAAACGTGTTAAGGAAACAATCTTTGATTTTGATTACGAATAAATCGCCGAATTGTATTCGTTTCGATCGCTGAGCACACTTTCTCCACCCGGTACGCGCGGTTGCGTGCATTGCTTTGAATTTACATGAATTTCTACTTAAACCTCTCGTTTCTTACGTTTAAATACTGCCATATCGGTTGATTAGGTACTTGTAAATAGATAAATTATAATCATAATGCTGTTTCATAATTCTGACGATTCTATTATTCTAGGCTTTATATATCATATTCTTATGTTCATGCTATATACTACTACGCACATAGCCAACTCTCCACGTGCTATCATGCATTCGAATCTACACGTTCTTAGAAGTGATTATAATTTATAAATTCGTAATAGATATTTGAACATAAATATTTGATCTCTTTTAAACAGTGCTTAATCATTCTATCACAGAGTTATAATTTCACGCGATACAATCTTATCATTCATAGTATAATAATATTGTAGTTGAATGATGTGCTATTTTCATGACTCTTGATTAGTCAAAAGTTATGTGCGTTATCAACATAGTTTGATAGTAATTATTGTTTGTTTTTTATATATTTTCAGTTCATAACATTTCTAGTGTTAATAACGTAGACTCTAACGCTCAATAAGAGATTTGACTTCGTATATTGTATGTGTTAATAAAATAATATAAAGAAATTTCATATTGTATATATTTGAACGAAGATTCTTAAAAAGATAAGACGGCTTTGTAGAAAGGATAATTAATTTAGTCTAGAATTATCAAATGCAACATAAAGAAGGATCTTTTGTCAGCTAAAATCGAATCATATTATATTCCTGAATTATTAATTGTGAATCAATAAAAGTAAAATTAGATTTAATTAAGATTTATGAAAGTGAACAGCTAATATTTATTTAACTAACTAAAAGGATTGACAGCCTAACTTCAAACTCCACCTTGACGTCCACTATCGAAATACACCTGGAAGTCGGATATATGTAATTGTTCCGTATCTTGTTAGGAAAACGCGATTCCGCCTCTCGCAAATCATTTCCTGTTTAAGCGTATAGATTCTAGTGCTACAAACGTTGCGTAACCAGTAATATCGTTTTCAAACATCTCGAGCTCGATGCCAGGATTTCCGCCGTGTCCACTCGGCAATTTTTATTCGGTTTCGAAATCCGGAATCGATTGACCGAACAGGAACACCGTTTCAATTTTCTACGATCGATTTACTTTACGATCGAACGTAAGAAATTATAGTAGGTATTACGAACGAAGGCGATACGCTTGAGAGAAACTGTAAATATGTACTGTACAGTCTGTAGTCTGCAAAGAGGCCAAAATTTAATTTTTTAAATTTCTTTTATGAACTAAACTTGACTAGATTATTGTGTAAAATGAATTGTTGAGCGACTCAAGATAAAATATGAGAAATTCCTTAAACACTATAGACATTGAAAATTACATAATTACTAAAGAAGATCTCACATCGCCGAAGATCAAATTCAATTTTCTTGTTTTATATATTAATAATGAAGAGCTTCAAGGTAATCGAACACAAATAATAAATGTATTAAAAACTAAAAATACAAAATAACGCAGAAAAGGTGAATAAAAATTTATAGTCTCACAGATCACTCCGTAGTATTCAAAGGTTAAATATTAAAATTGAAAAATTTGATTTTGGCAATGAAATGATGCTTTCCAGACTATCGTGCACTGACAAACATTGAAATTTCATTGTGTATTCCATGCGAGGTCTTGCCGATTTTCCGGGGGTAGAGAGCCGCCGCTCTTTATTCTCCTCAGGCCGTTTTACTTCGAGATCGCTTCACACGATAATGAAACAACCTGTAAGCAGCCGCTCGTGCTCCCACTCCCTTGGCAAATACCGGAAATTTGTGCAAGCGCCTTAACGCTATCGCGTCCAAGGATCGGGGGAACCACGAGCCTCGATCTTCCACGCACGTCTTCACCCTTTTGGCTCGTAGTACTGTTCTCCTATGCATCATCTAGTAGATGCAAACTTGGAAGGAATGGAGAGACGCTGCACGCCAGATTATCCTAACGATTTATCTTAAGAGCGAGCCAACTTGTGATTTTACTGCGCGTCTCCTTCGTTAAACCTTCAGGTTTTCATGATTTTACAGGAGTAATAGATAGATTCGTGCAGTCGCAAAGATTGTGCGACACCCGAGTGTTGGAATGAAAGATCTTGATCTGAGGAACGATTAATTCGTTCACTTATGTAAGATTAATCAATTCATTTGAAACTGTTAGTTGTAGGTTTGTTAATTAAATACGGGAAGATTTGCTAGATTTTAAATGTTCTTATGCTTTTCATGCTTCACAAATAAATTATTTTATTATTCTAGATTGTCAAAAAATTTAAGAAAATTTTCAATTAAATAAATAAATAAATTTGCTTTAATAAATTATATAACACACTTGATCAAGTTGAATGACGAAACATTTTTTCAAATGACTATTAAGTGAAATGTTGGAAGAATTCCGAAAATAAAATTTTATTTTTAACGTTAGTAATTATCTAAAAGAATAAGTGATATTTTATTTCATTTTTAGAATTCTTCCAATATTTCATTTGATGAATAGTTGTTTCAAAAATTTTCCAATAATTAAGTACGTTGTATAATATAAAATATAAAGAATGTTATTATATGTCTAGATTAATGATTTCCAATTTGTTACACTACTGGTGCTTTTTAATCTCTTTAATGTATATATTAACTGTTGTTAATATGAATAAACGTCATTTAATATCGTAAATTGTATTGAACGTTCGTGCAATCTGACTGCTTTTACCGTTTCTCCATAGATCGTGGATTTATCCTTGCGGATGACTCAGTAATTATGACCACATCATTTCTGTGGCTAATCTACGAGACAAGAAACCACAGTGGGAAAAACTTTTAGATACCAAGTGTATAAAAGGACTAAAGACAGAAGAATAAAATATCGACGTGATTCAACGAGATGCGGCTACGATATGAACGTAAGAAGACCTTCTATACGACCTTTGGATGAACGTTCTTTAACCTTGAAGCCTCGATTTCTTCTTTCTTTCACGCACTATGAATTTTGATAATTCTGAACTGATTCTTTGTCTTGAACTAATTCTGAACTGAATTGATTCTTTTCAACTAACTTTTGCATATGTGTCGTTCATCTATTTTTCTCTTACAAATGAATGCAATGTATAATGGTAGGTATAAACTACAATGTACTCGATTCAAAGCAACATATACAATTTCATTATGTAATGCTTAAGTCATTTCCTTTTGTTTATCAAAAATCACGATATTAAATTATCATCGGAATATTGCAAGAAACACTGCTAAAAATTTTCGCGATGAAATTTCCTAACTAAAAATACTCGGTTTACTTCTGTTTAAAAAAAAATAAACACTATATAATCCTTTTGAAATTCCAGGAACATTTTTTCTTATACATTTGTACATTTTTTCATATTGTACAAGGTCTATTACGGAAATATATGTTTCAATCTTCCAAGCAAAAGTTTACAGCATGAGATACTATCCGATTCTATTACGAGAAGATATTATAATGAAATTCCTACAATTATAACAAACTCTTGCTCGCGTTTCTCGAAGAACGGTCGTTAATTCGCTATTGAAGCTGTGGGCGACTCGAAACGACTTGGCATCATGGTATCCTTTAACTGACAATTAATTTTATCCTGAAGAGATTCTGATTTACGAGGACTTGTTCAGCGAGTCGAGTTTCTTCTCATCGGCAACGAGTTCTAAGACGTTTTTCTGATGCTGTTTGTCGAGGTTGTTGCTCCTTAACTCCATCTGAACGTGTCGAATCGAAAAGTTCGAAATATCTGTTTTCGCTCCCAAACCAATAATAAATCGTATTTGTTTCTTTAATCATTATTTCGTGAGATTCGTTTCATAATCTTTAGTTTTTAATTTTTAAACTTTTATATCTCGATTTTACTGTTTCAATAAAGGAAGACTTTGAACATTTTAAGAATAACTTCAGTCTACTTAGACGATACAATAATAATGATTCTTTGGTTTTTATTACAAAATTATGAAATTTTAATTGTAATATTAGAAAAACTGAAAATAATAATAATAATTGCTGAGTGAATTTTCATTAATTATGAAAATGATATGTGTTATTTTTGCGTGAAATTTATTTTTATATCGTGAAACAACTTTCGTGAGTATCAATCTAAGTGAATGAGTATCAAACTACGAATATTCGAAATCTGCAAATGGATTTTACACGAACATTCTTTTTCTGTTTCGTAAATTACAATTCCCATTTTTCATAATAACTTGAACTATTATCTACGGCAGCGATTTAATGGAAATTGAACGGTAATTCATCGTGATTTAGCGGCTCCTCAACATTTTTGATTCTTTTCTTTGCGGTTAGATACAATAGTCTGGAATCGTGACGTCGTTCTATTAGTGTCCTTGAGCAACCTTATCACTGATTTTTCTTTTTTATACTTTGCTAACCGTTAGCAATGATAACTATTTAATACGGATAATATTAAATAAGATTCACTTTAAGATTTAGAAAAATCGATCTAGAAAACTCACTTTACAAGTTTTACTTTCGTCCAACACTTAATAACTATAGACATTTATCGGTTATTACATATTAGCTGGCTTTTAACATGGAGAACGTGTTTTGAACTATCTACGAACTGGATAAAAATGTTTACGAAAGCTTTCTCATGAGTGGCATAACATTTTTAATGGTAGTAAAAAATAATTGAAGCCAATCTAAAAATTTCGCAAGTCATGACTATAATTTTAGAGAAATTATTATTTTAAGTAACCTCTTTTTTAACTCTTGACTTGTTTAATCTTGCAGTGACTCTTTAACTGAATCTCATTTTTTGTTTCAATAATATATATAAGATATCCAAATATGTAAGACATCCAAAATATAATATACGATATTTAATCATTTTATGTCTACCTAAGTTCTACTTTTTAAATGACTCATGAAAATATGAATTTGAGTAAATATTCACAGCGTATTCAATAATATTTTTCTTTCTTTTGCGTTTAAGCGAAAAGCATGCGGATTATGAACGTTTTTGCCGCGTCGCGTTGCGTCGTGATGGCGAGGTTAATAAATCTCTGAAGAACCAAGAGATTCCCTTGAATTTATAATCCCGCTTCCTCTCGTGGGAGGGAATGAATCTTCTCGACTGGAGGGATCATAAATTCTAGGAAGCGAGTGAACAGCCTGGCTATCGGAAGCGTTCGAACCTCCGAGGACTTTCTATGATCCCGTCTCTGGGAATTCTTCTTTCGTTAGGGCAACGACGACAAGGAGGAAGATCACGATGCACAAGGAACGACCGGTCTTCTCCTATTGGCTCTCTTGTACGCACGCATTGCTTCGTGCCTCCGTAATTTGTGTGTTTCGAGGTCGTGGAGAGAAGACCCGGTTTCGAAGGCAAGGGAATCTCACGGAGGTAGAAACGTGTCGGTCGAGTTCGAGGTACATCGACCATATCAAAGAACTGTTGAACAGGTGGTATAACAATAAGCCCTGTTTCTTTCTTCTTTTTTTTCGATTTTCATAAGAGAATTAATAATTTGATTAATGTTTGACGTAATGAGTGTACAAGCGAAAGTGAGATAGAACGAACGATTAAAAATTTAATCGTTCGGTTAATTACTTGCTTACGCACCAATTGTAACGCGAGCTACTTTAAGATTGTGAAACGCAAATGTAACGACCTAAATCTTTATATTAACGGATGTTTCTTTGTTAGATCGTTGAAATTTGTGTTTGATTCATAAAATATATATCCATGTATAAACGATTTTCTTAGATATTTCTAGTTAACGCTTTGGCAATCATCGTGAACAAAATTTTACTTTTAATTTGTTCATTAAGAATGTCCTAATGTTCATATGAATATATGTATAAAGCAAAATTGGCCAACTCGACTTTTAATAATTTTTATACCTGAAAACATGAGTACAGATAAATAGTATGACTAGTATGTATTTCAACTCGATTAAAATATCCTATACTACCCACTCAGATAGGTTTAAATTTCACAAATCCAAGTCAATGTCCCATATATTTTTATATCGACTCAAATTTAAAATGTATATACTGGATATGCTAAATGGATATCTTTCAATGAAATAGTGTTGTCCAATCATTTACCATAGAATCGAAAAGGATCCCTTCGAATTGAAACCCTTTCTCTGTCACAAAGAATAGTACTTGAAGTTTTGAAGCAAAATACAAAGACTGACCTAACGTAATATGCGGGATGTCAGACATGAATATAGTTACACCAACCGCATAGACAACGGTGTTATAAAAGACGTCGGTGCCATCAATGTGGGCGAAACTTAAGAAAGTAAAAAAACGCTTCAGGGCCAGATCTATACGGAGTACATTGTCTTCTGAGCGTGTCATACCGCCTACTGTCAACTATATCGTAATCGTACGTAATGGTATGCGGGTACCATAGCGATCAACTTATGAAATCATGGCTGTAAGAATGGAGGGAAGGATTTTGAAGAATGCGAGATCGCTTTCGACGAATTGATCCTCTTTTTATAAAACGTTACACAATCGAAGGAAGGAACAAATGACCGAAGAATCAAGTAACGTCATCCTCCGCGAATAAATTTTATTCATTTCAATGAACTCATTAGACGTTCAAGAATTGTTTATACATTATATGTATCGTGATTATGAATCGAGACGAGTTTACTTTTTATGAGATTCGACCGGAAAACGAGTTAAAGAAATGCACGAGGAAACGCGGAACAGATCTAAAGGGTGGAAAATTCGTTTCAAATTTATTCGTAACATGTTTACCTTGCACGATCTTGCTGAATTGTCCGTTACACAGATAAATTAAATTCATTACCAAGTTTAATAATATTTTGTAATCTAGCTATTTTACGGATTGTAATTCGCGAGAGGATGTTGAATTACTTTTCCAGCGAATCTGATTTGCTTCATATGCATCTAATAACAAGTGAAGTGTGGACGCATGCGAATTTAATATACTTTGAAACGGTTATTAGAATTATTCGAAAGAGGATATTAAATGCATTTCAGCGAAGAGATAAATTACGTTTGCTCATGTCCATGTTAAAATGTATACCTAAGCTTTTGAAGTCATGGATCGTGTGTTACAAGAAAATTACTATTCTTCACTTGTTCTTTCGTATGCATTATCCTGTTGATCCTCCTAGAAACCACAAACGTTTCGTATTTTTCAGGTATGTACTGGAAAGCGATACAAGTCTCGACAACACATATGTAAATATTCACAAAAAAGCATCTCTCGTACGAGTAAATTGTACAGCACTAAATTTCTAACTTCGAAAGAATTTAACGTTTTTAAATATTTTAAACTATAATTAAAATGTTGTTAGTATTATACGGAAAATATGGTTTAAGATATTCTTTGGTTCATGCTATAAGTATAAGCATACTTAATAAAAATTACAGTTTAATATGTTAACGCAAAATTTATAATTTTTCTGGACTAAACAAATTTCAAAAAAAGAATTCCAAAGGGAAGTGATGTGTTTACTATGATAAACTTTCTTTTTCAAATCATGGAAATTGTTCCTGTTTGTAATTCCTGTTTTGTACAGTATCTATTATTCGAATATATTTTTCTACCTCGATAAAGCAATGTGTAAATCACTTATGTGTTTTCCAGTGATGTTGCATTTACATAACTTTTATGCATTAATTCACTATTTGATTTGTAAATCGTGGATTACGACGCTAGTTATATTTTCGGAGTCATGGTGCAACTTGATTTGCATTTTTACAAGTTTCCACGTTGTTAGTTCGCATTCCACGTGGATCAAATAGTTTTCATTTCACTAAATAGATTCGGTGTACCATTCCAGGGTGACTTTCACGCAAAGAAATCATTCTAGTCACATAGCGCGGCGCGCCTCGCTAGAAATTCTATAATGACCTACTACTAGGAGGGAAATCTTGGCGCGCACGGGTATCTGCTGTTCGGATGTTTACCCAGGTGTAAAGAAAAATAAAGAATTTCTTTTCAGTCGTGCGATTTATCACTACATCGATCCGAGCAAATAAATCCGCCTTGTAAAAAATTTTTTGACAACTCATAGATAGAAAACTAGAAAAAGTTAGACGCAGTTGTTTACTAGCTCTGCATGTCTTTATATTCAAGCGTTATTGAAACAAAACATTTGGCTATCCCCTTTCTCGTGTTTTGTTTCTTTCATCGGTGTAGGAAATGGCGTGAACGGTTTCATAAGTAACGCCAACTACTTTCTCCAGTCTCTCCCAATAGTCTTTGTTATATCGAAATTGGATGCGGAGTAGCGTGAGATACGAGCGACTACATATTCAAATTATGGTGCTACAATTATCATAAATAATATTAGGAATAATACTAAGCAAATCTATACACTGTATACAAAAATTTCTAGCTAAATAGATTTGTATTTAAAAATCACATTTTAAAGCATTTTAACAGTATCAATTTATTGTGCTTCCCTTTGATTGTCATATCAATATAATTAAAATATTAATTAAAATATTAGTTAAATATTCTAAAAGCGATACTTATATATATTGCTTTTATAATATGAAATGAAGAATCTATCTGCATATCATCATATAAACTTATTTTAAAGCTACACGTGTCACGTTGATCAAAATAATCCTTTTTAATTTCTATATAAGTGCAACATGATAAATATCCATTTATTTGTATCTGGCTGTATTTTTATATGTCATACGTTATACGTTATATTTTATACGCGTAATTCAAATATTCTTACAGAGATTTTCTGTTTGATTTTTCGACGAAGCTACAAATGGTAAACATATCGGTGGATACTCACGTTAACCATCCGTGGCTACGTTTACGTCGCGTCTTCTCCAGGCTATCACTTCTTCGCGGAGATCCTCTTTGAGATCCTACTCAAGGTCACACGTTTCTCCCACTTTATCACTAGTTCGGAAGAAAGGAAGGTCCTTACGCACACACTGATCTTACTGGCACTTGCACTTTCATCGATTGACCTCACTGCGCAGAACCAACCAACGTGTTTGTAGAAAAGAAGAATAAGAAAAAAAAAGAAAAAAAGAAACGAAGAGATAACAAGCAAAAGACCAAGGAAAACTGTTACAATTGTAACACAACCGTGTTAGCGACAGATTAAATAATACGGATAAAACTTATATGAACTGAAACGCGAAAGAAACATGTCGCGGCTCCGCGAGCGGAACAACTTCTACCACTGACTGACTACAATCGACTAACTGAATGACTGACTGACTGTGCGTTGACTACCAGCCGTAAACTGCCAGTCGTGGATCCGGACTCGATCACCACCATCCTAGCTGGCCTTCCTTCTCTTTCCCTGGTCGCCGACTTACTGACGACCACTATCCTCTCTCTTTTACCTCCCTCTTCTCACACGGCTTTCTTGTCTATACAGGTAAGTATGCTCATCGAACTTTGTTTATAAAATTCGATACTTTATCAGATTTTTTGAGTGATCAATTATTTATAAACAAACTTTGCAAATATACTGCATTTCTGAGAAATTTAAAATGTGCAAAATATAATATATATATAATCTAGGAAAATATTCAAAGTACTTTATGAATTCCTGCTTAAATTCCATTTCATCACTCGTGTTCTCACAAACATGAATTTGCATAAACATCCTTAATCCATTTATGAGATTCACTATGCTAACTGATTTGAGGTGTTTAATTTAAATAAAGAACGTATTTCGACTTGAAATAGATAGGCCATCTGTTGAAATGTATTATAGTATGCACTTGACATTTTGAAGATTAGTTATTTATTGAATGATTGGTTACTTATTAGTTATTTACTTGATATTTTGAAATTGATACATATTATATTTACGATATATTATATATAAATTTGTATTCAATTTGATAAAAATAATTTCTTAACTTCGTTTCTTATGTTAATACTAGTTATGTTTTCAGTGTGCTCTGAAATCTTCCCATTGTTTTGAGCAGTGTAGCATGGCAGAATCTTTATTTAAGTAGTGTAAAATGTTTAATGCATGGTTACCGGAAACGATTCTTTTTATAAAGAACTTCTCTTTCATCTCGAAGTAAAGTGAATAATAATTAAAGTTTTAATGATCTATAAAAAGAAGATGTATTTTATACGCTTTTAATTTTTTGTTTTATTCTACTTTTAATTTTTAATTTACTTAATCTCTTTTAAGTACTTTTTAAAGTATTGATTTTAAGAAAAATCAAATTCTTTCAAAAGTCAGCGTGTTTAAGGTCAAATTTCATACTATCATAGTTTTCGTAGTATTATCTAATTTATCTAAATTTGTAGTAATCGGAGTACAGTTGAAATGTGAAAACAATAGTATGCTTAAACAATCGATTACAACATTGAATACCTTATCATGACGACAGATGCTTTAAACGGTGGCAAATTTTGATGGGAAACGTATGAAATTTACCTAAATGGCAGATAAAAAGTATGACAGAACAGGAATGAAGCGGAGAGAGAGAGAGAGAGAGAGAGAGAGAGAGAATGAGAGCAAAAGCAAATCGTAGTTGAAAGAAGAGAAAATGAGACTCGTAGTCCGAAGCTGTTCTGGTGAAAGCTCATGTATATACATTGACTTTGCTCGAAATATATATTCCTTCAAACCAGATATTGTTTAAGGCTTAAATTTTAGGCAACAGCTGATTTCTAGAACATACTCTCTTCTCACTATGTATAAACTGTAATTCTAAAGATAATCATTTTTATTCATTTAATGACGTTAAAATATATTAAGATATATTAAGTATGAACTTGAAAAACAAGAAAGAAAATTATAATATTTCATGAATAATATTGTAAATAAAAATTATTAATAATAAATTTTTTTATTATTATTAATTACAAATGATAAATATCAACTTACTGTTATCTTCTATATTTATTTTTTAGATGTTTTGAATATTGAAAACTGTTATAAAGCGTAATTTCTTGAGTTGAAGGATACTTTTCAAACTACAGAAACACTCGCTGAACTTCATTTCTATTACATGACTTTACAATCAATTATTTTAATAATTTTTTTTTTAATCCTCACATATTAGATATAAAATAAAAGTAAATATAGAGAATTCTAAAGTTTTTACCTTTTAACATGGTATGTTCAAATGTTTATACGCTATTATTTTCTTAATTACTGATAATGCTGGAAAATATTGCGAATAATAACTATTTGTTAATTTTATTTTTATTTTAAATTTTACTTTAGGAGACTAAAAATTATACACTGTTTTTCGTAATTTGGCAGATTTCGATGAGTTGAAGAAAATGCAAATTTTAATTTAAAAATTCACAATATCACAGACGAGATATATTTATATATCTTATCTGTGACATTGCATACAATGTATTTTTTTGGCCACAATTTCGGGGCAGCTATGCACCATTACCATTTTCGTGTCACATCCTGTCGTACCGATTCAGGAAGATTTTGCACCGCAGCACTACTAGTGATGAGAATTAAAATCAAAAGATATGGACAGTATTGCTAGATTTGTTTCGAGAATTATTTATTGAATTGAACGTGGTGGTACTTCATCAATGAAAGAATGTAACGATTTAAAACAGAGATTAATGAAAATGGGAATGAAAAATTTAGCATATATTTGACTATTAACATCCATTTAGAGTATGTAGTATTAGAAAGTATAGCAAGTATTAAAAAAAATTGTTCAAATTATGATATTTTTACAAATAATATAATTAGATATAATGTTATTTTATTTACAAATATGTATAATAAATTCAAAACCTGAACGAATTATCTTTATCCCGCAAACTCGATTTTATGGAAGATATTTATTGGACTTATCATATTTCTACAAATATTGCAATAAAGAAACACATTGCTTGTTATAAATGATTTCTTGCAAAACTCATCCGTTTCGAAATTTCGAAATCAAATTTATTTTCTTAAACTATTCCATACGCACATTTTCTTTTTTATAGTACGATGTTACTTATTAAAATGAATTCACTGAGTTGCATTTTCAACGACCGAATCATTTACTGTTTAAAATTGTTAATAAATAATATAAAGTATGAGTGACCTAATGATACATATATTACTATTAAAATTTTATGAATTTAACTTTCGTCGTATGCACATCGACCAAAATTTAAGAGTGAATTTTTAAATAATATTTCTGAATATTCTATTTGTTTAAAAATTACCTAATATTTCTATAATTTATTTGTAACAATTAAATAATAAATTCTCTTTTATAATTAATTAAACATTAACTAATATTTCTAATAATTTATTTGTAACAATTAAATAAATTCCCTTTAATAACATTTTTAACAACTATTTAAAATTTTCAGTTGATCATTTGTAGCGATCGAGTCACTAATACGTTTCTACGAAATTTTAGTAAACTGTTTCCTGTTGATTGATTAACGCGGTCAGGTAAATTTCGATCGGTACGGAAATAAGAGTTTAGTATAAATCGAACTTTCGTTGCGTACGCATCGACGCAAATTTTAGAAATAAATTTTTAAATGATGACCACTTCTGTGCCGCTTCAAGAAACGCGATCATTTATTGTCGCAACACTAACAAGAAAAAAGTAATCGAAAATCGCGATGGAACAATATCGCAACACTAACTCTAACTACATTCAATGAATATTATTATGAACAATACAAAACTGTGCAAAAGCTACTTTAAATATTCTAAAATTAATTAAAAGCAATAACACTATAATTTAATTTAAAACAATAGAAAGGAAGATAAATTTTATTATGTACACTAAACAACTATAAAAATTGTAATCAAAATTGCAAAAGACAATCGCAGTATCGCAATTCGCAACTCTACAGCAAACACGATTATTTCTTCGGAAGCTCTAATTTAAACCGCAATCAATTTCTCGCAACACTAATTAACAGGTGAGACTCTAATTCAACCCGTAATCGATCTCTCGCAACACTAACAAAAAAAATCGCGATTTGCCCATAATGAAGATGAACCATGAAAGAGAAGAAAAAAAAAGTACAACTACAAATACTAAAAGAGCATAGTGACAAAGTAGTAACGAGAATGACTTCCCATGCTCTGAAATCATTCAAATGATCCAGAGGATGAGAAACCATTTGTTGTGACCCTCTTCGTGGCAGTTTGCCGGGCCTCTTCGGCTTTTAGCCTCTTCTTTGTTCGAGCGCAATGCCCGCTGAAACTTACGTCTAGCTCGAGTCTTTCTAATCGCAAACTAAAAAATAACTTACAAAGATAGAATAATAATATAAATCGCGAAAGCTAACCCTCAACACACATGGACGACCATCGATCATAGTGATCGTTGTCCGTTCGCATGTGCATGCTCGAGCAATACCTATATGAACGTTCGTTTCGGGACCTACTTGCGACCTATCCGCGACCGCGACCGCGATGCTAAATTCGAAAAATCGAAGAGTAAAATCAGAAACAAGTGGCATGCTCCATTTGTACCAATTTCACTGTCGATTTTTCAAATTAGATTTCCTGAAACAGGTTGGACACGCGAAAAAGGGATACGCGACCAGAGACTGTGCCAACCTGCCCGGCCCTACCTACTTATAATTAAACACATTCATACCAGAAAGTAAGCTACCTATCCTATCCAGGGCCCCTATATTTAAAAAATGGCAAAACAGGCACACCAACACA